>NW_019104367.1:0-71655 GCF_001856785.1 Myzus persicae
ATATTTATTATACTGATCAATATTATGTGTTGGGTTTGGAATTGTAATTACTTGTGTACGGTGACATCCACGATATCGTCCACAACTCCACACAGCACACAGCGTTTCACCATATTGAATATACTTAGAAAAAAAGGATCGTTTAGAATTTGTATACATTTTTTATACGATTATAATAAGAAAACGAATACTTATAAACATAATATCATATTGATAGGAGTAAAAAGTAATACATAATAATATATATGAAATATAAATTATGTATTGTATGTTATCATTGGCAATTGTTTCACTGCGTTATTTTTAGAATTTTAATATGTCAAATCATTTGATAGCTTTTGCGGTGTGATATGAGAAAAATACGAAAAATTACACACCGAGCGAGTAGCACAGTCACGTGTTTTTATTTAAAATGTTAAAGCGATTAAACAGAATGAAACCGATACGCGCCCATAAATACTCGGACGATATAAGACGAATGCGAAGTGAACACCTATACGCGTTGTACGCAAAAACACGATCAAAATAACATGGCGTATTATATTTAAAAAAAAAAAAATAGCGGTAAACAACGTCTGTAGTGAAACAGTAGGTAGTACGCGCGGCACGCGCTGCCATAAATACACCTGTACGTATAATGTAATGAATATCATATAATGTATGTAGAATTTGTACTAACCGGTATGAAAAGCGCCCAATACACAACGAAACGAAAATAAAAGCACTAAATAAAGGAGGAAAATGTTGGCTTGATGCGTTGATGCGCGTCGCACGGGCGTTTGTTACAAGATGACGTTGGCCGAGCCGGGCGCATTACCCGTCGGTCGTCGCCAAAGTTGCCTTCTGCAGTATGCACTGCACCACTACACCCACGTGCCATATATTCGTTTAAAATCCGTTTTTCTATTAATTAAACTGGTCATACTGTAGTATTGCGCGTATTGCAGTGACACATATGATAGTCCATCGATACGATATGTATTTGGTTTATACGTAATCCGAAAACTAACACGTCGTCTATATATAATATATATATTATACAACACTGTCGGAAGGTTTTATATTCATATTGACTTTTGTATCAATGAACCACATAATAGAGTAAACATTAAATGAAAATTCAATAATAATATCACACAACAGCATAGTGTGTAGGTAGATCAAGCAATATTGAGGTGTCGACGTTAGTATAACTCATTAAATGAAAATGTAAATGAACAATTTTGTGAAATTTATTTGTAATATTATTTCTGTGGTTAATTTTATATGTCTTTATGTCATATTTCTGTAACTATAATTGTTAACAAAGTTTCCTTTAATAATAAAAAAAAAACAATTTTGTGGAAAAAAATAGCATTGTACATCAATTTAATTTAATAATTAAATACATTTACATGATACCAGACATTAGTATTTATTACTTTTATTACTGACACAGAATTGAGATTTGTGTTTAGTACATAGAGATTTTACTGCTGTACCATCAGTATAACTAAATGTAGACATGCAACTTCAGTAAAAAGAATGGCTGCAAACATTATGCTGTATTTATTAATTACTAATTCACAATGTGCATACAAAATACAACATCAATATACTATTATATTATGAGTTAACAACATTGACTGACCTACTCAAATTATTTGCCCCTAAATACATTAGGTATCATGTGATTGGGGGATTACATTGGTAGTATAGTATCAGTGGCTGTAAACACAGGCTGATTCGACAAACGTTTCACTTCTATTCTACAATTGAATATCTAACTACCAGCATGAGCAACCTATAGTGAGACCGAATAGCTATTCTATAGGTTTACCTTGTGACTACCGAGTACAAAACCAAAAACTCAAAGTAATATAATGTAAAAAAAAGAAATATGTATATATGCACATGCATAGTATACCTATGTAATATGACGTGTGTGGAGTTGGGGGACCATAGCTAGGGGACTATTTTCTCGGACGACTAGTGATAAGAAGCCTTGTACGTTGTGTTGCATTTCATATAAGTTCAAGGGTGCCGTACTATTGTACCTAAACCGTCAAGTATATGTCACCCTATGTTGTTACACAGTAATAAATTGTTGTAAATTGTTTTAAAAGTATATGTAAATAAATTCTATTGGTGTCATTACCACGATAATTATACCGAACATACTGACATAATATTGTCATCATAACATAATGAAAAATCAATAATAATGGAAAGTTAGGTTATAAATTCAAAATTCCTCTAATGACTATACAAATATACAATGTAACACACGTTATTCATTTTACCTTTACATTAATTAATAACAGTTTAAACATGTAATGTGTCTTGGAAGTATTTAAAACATCACTTTTTACGGAAACAGATATGTAAAATCTACTGTCTACTGTACTGAATAGTTATAGAAATGTAAGTCTTTTATTCATTATTTAAGTATTTAATACCTATGTCATGGGGTATGTTTTTCTGTGGTATGTTTACATCACATTTTATAGAACCATATTTATTGTAAAATATTACCTAATTTATTGTCTAATTTATAATGAATATTAATACATTTATTTGTAATATAAATATAAAAATGTAATGCTTAAGAACTATTCAACTATGTACAATAACGCATTTAGATATTTTGCACCCCGGTAATCAAAATTTATCACATAGCATATTACGTATAATGGTAATTTACTAGGGCTCGGATTTATATGTATTTCTATAATCAAAGTAGGCATTTATACAACAAAAATATGTACTAAAGAATTCAAAATATGTATTATCAAAAAAAAAATAATATAATTAAATATGTAATAAAAAATGTATATTTATATAATTATATTGATTACAATTAATAACATTCATTTTTAAATTTTCGAATCCAAAAGATTGACAAAATTGTCATGAAATGTTAATAATTAATAATAACATGCACTTTTAAATTTTTGAATTTAAAAGATCATCTATATAATATATTGTCATGATAACCTTTCAATCATTCTGAACTCTGAAGGGGGATATCCCGAGTGCGTCCCGTTTTTAATTTTTACCTTTTTTATAGCCCGAGTGCGTCCGCAGTCTTATCGACAAATTATATTACAGTGCCCGAGTGCGTCCGCCGTCTTATCAACAAATTATAATGAATAGCCCGAGTGCGTCCTCGATCCACAGCCTATAGGTATCTATTTAAGATAAAATAATCGAACTTTTAAGATACCTACATGTTTGACGATCGATATGGTGGTTAAAATGTACAACAATAATACTTTCATTTGAACATTTATGACGGTAAAACACTGGAAACGGTGGGGAAATTAATTTTAGCTCCGATAATAATTTTGCACTATTACAAGTTAAAACTTACTCAGTTACGGTCAATAAGTGCTATAGTGTGTGCGAAGTAGTGCCGTAATATTATATAATACAAATTATCAATTTGCAAATTTTAAAAATGTCATGCCCGAAAACATGCTAAGCCAACACGGTAAGGAAATAAAAATTATTGAAGGGTATAAATTAAGATTTCATAAAATATTAGATAATAATGTTAGACGATGGAATTGTACAAACAAAAAGTGTAAAGCATATTTTAAAACCGATGAAAGTGGAGATACTGTTATAGAGAATAAATTAGATCATAACCATGAAAAAGACGTACAAGACATTATGGTTTGACAAGTTATTCGTAATTCATTAAAAAGAAAAGCACAGGATGAAATTTGTGAACGGCCACTTAAATTAATACATCATGAACTTAAGAAAATTAACACAGATACATTAAATAAAACTGATATGAATTGCTTTCGCAAAAGTATATATTTGGCAAGACGATCAAAACTACCAGCAAGACCACGTAATATTCAAAATGTACATGAAGTATTGGATTCGTTAGAAATCAAAACTTATGATGACGAACAATTTCTCATGGTAAATGACAGTAATCAAAATATAGTAATGTTTTCATGTGAAAAATATTTAAATACTTTAAGTACTCTTAAGACTATATGTTGATGGTACATTTAAGTATTGTACTAAATATTTTTTACAATTATTTACAATACACGGCTTAAGTAATGGTCATTACATACCTTTAGTGTATTTTTTACTTCATAATAAAGAATGCGAATCGTATGCAAAATGTTTTAATATATTAAAAACTGAATGTTTTAAATTAAATTTATGTTGTTCTCCCGAATATATAAAATATATATTTGCAGATTTTGAATTATCTATTCATCTTGGCGCATTAAAAGTTTGGCCAACTATAATTATTAAAGGATGTCGTTTCCATTTGGGGCAAGCATGGTGGCGTCACATTCAAAATTTGGGGTTGAGTAAAGATTATCGTGACCAAACGGAAATAGGTTTATTTTTGAAAAATATATTTGGTTTACCATTATTGAATCAAGAAGATGTAGAAAACTGTATTATTGAAGATTTTATATCTATAATGCCGAAACATGAAAAACTCAACGAATTTATGGATTATATTATAGAAAATTAAATAGATTCTGGAGCAAAATTTCCTATTTCCATGTGGGCCGAAATGAATAGTAGTTCTGAAAGAACAACAAATGCCTGTGAAAGCTTTCATTCCAAGTACAACTCATTATTTTATACACATCACCCAGACATATATACATTTTTGGAAATATTAAAAAAAATTCAAATTGATACTAAAATAGTAATCCAAACGGCCACACAAACAACAAAAAAACCAAAAGGAAGTGCGTGCAAGAAAATTACATACATCGAAGACAATCTAAAACAATTTAAAAATAATAAAATATTAAGATTCGATTTTGTCAAAAGAATGGCATTTAAACACCAGCCTATATAAATATATAATAATAATAAAACATTTTTTAATAAATTGTATGCTCACCTAAACTTAACGGTGTAAGCTTAAATAAATAAATAATAATAATAATAATAATAATAAAAATAATATTTTTGGGGTGTAAGCCAGTTCACCTCCTCGTGGTGCACCCTGGGTAATTCTAAATGAACTAGGACGCATTCAGGCTATGTAAAAAATATGACCTTTTTTTCTTGGGACACACTCGGATGATACCTAATTCTGGACGCACTAGAAACATTAAAAAAGGGTCATTTCAGGACGCACTCAGGAAACTCCCCTCTGAAGAAAAGACATTAAAACAGTATAAGTGTCTAAATATGTGAAAAAAAATTGAATAATAATATAATAATAATAATAATGTGTAAAAACATGTATTTATGACAAAATCTGTAAAAATATGTAAATTCAAATATAGCTCGTTTTATCAAAAATCTTGTGATACAAATTCATCACTGGCCGAAATTAATAAACTATATAAATCCGAGCCCTAGTAATTACTAATTCAACTACAATAACTTTTGAATCCAAATTTACTATGTAGTATGCTGGTGAGACCAGACGAGTGTTGTAGACTAGAATTTAATATTGAGATTTGATAATAATTTAATTTTACATGATAAATAAATAAATACATTTATATACTTTATTTATATGTTTGAAAAAGTGTTACTTGTCAGTACAGACATGGTTAATTTTTTAGAATAAATAAATTATGAAATTAACTTAGATTATTTTTGTTTGAAAATATGAATTAATCATCATAGTAGCATAATTGATCTACACTTAATATATTTGACATTATTGTATCTATTTGTAATAATTAATAATCATAACTTTATTTATTATGTTGTAATAACTATATCTGCTATTGTCACAGTATTCACAAGTTCAATGGCGAATTAAAATAGGAGTGTATAATTTTTGAATATAATATATTTTTGTAATTTTAGAAATTAAAACTTATCTATTTAAAATTTTTCAGTTGTTGTGATCCTGCTTTTTCCGAACCATTTCTGCTCAGCAGCATTGCCTTATTTACAGCAGCATCACATCAACTCTCATAATAGTTGTAGTTAGTATTAGTTGTACTTCTAGTTTTAGTTACAGTTGTAATTTTTTTAAAAAAAGGGGAGGTTCAACCCGCCCCCTTCCCGCAAAAAAATATTTGCAGCTGTAGTTTAAAAAGAAAATAGTAGTTTAGTTTTAGCTGTAGTTAGAAAAAAAAAACAAAAAAAGTAGAAAAAAAAACCCAAAAAAAGTAGTTTTAGTGGTAGTTGTAGTTAACAAAAAAAAGTAGTTTTAAGTATAGTTGTAGTTGTAGTTTTAGTTATAATTTTAGTTGTCGAAGAGGGTTAACTCAGACAGCTTAAAGTGCCGACGAATTGTTGTTAATTCCGACAAAAAATAGTCGAAGAGGGTAACTCAGACAACAAAAAGTGCCGACGAATTGTTTTTAATTCCTACACGAAATAGTCGAAGAGGTCTTACTCAGGCAGATAAAAGGGTGAACGAATTTGTAATTCAGACACAGAAAAAAATTATTTATAAGCTTTAAAATGAGTTTAAACAAAAAATTGGATGAGGTAGCTCATTATATTAAGAATCAATATCCAAATTTAAATTTTGGAAATGTCTCAGTTTCTGAAAGTTGTGTAACTAATATTTGCAATATCATCTTTAATAAAGAAAATGATAAAGGTTTAAAAAAATCAATTGCAAATGCTATCAATAGAAACACTTCATCTCTTCGTAAACGTATTACAAGTATGAACAATACTGATTTATGTAATGTGTCAGAAATAAATAGTAAAATAATAAAATATATTGAAGACTTTAACTATACGTCTATTATTTTTTAAATTACAATCACATAATTCTGAATGACATATGTAAACACATTAAAGTCACTGTAGATCAAGGTAACCGTATTAAAGTGTATGGACAATGTAAAAAACACTTCAATCTGTCGTTGTGTAATCCATCGGATGACACAAACAATATGAATTCAAATAGTGTTTATTTTAATGAAAATTCTAGTACTGAAAATTGTTCTTCATATTCAGATCACACACAGAGCCTGAACTAGTTCATAAAGACCACGTTTCACTTGAATACACAAGTGTATCGCCCCAAAGTGATTGCAGTTGGATGATAGGAAATCCACTCATACATGTAGTACTCCAATTCTACCAGAAAGCATAAGGGTTGAATCTGATTTTGTTACACCTAGTAAATTGGAATGCAGAAAAAATGCTGGACTTGTGCCAAGTCCCCTTAAAAATGCCTATTTTAAGAAAACCCCGGTCAAGTCTGGTGTTGTGCTGCCTTTGAAAACAATAAAATGTTTTCCAAAACAATACGATAGCCATGAATGTGAGTTTTTGAAGGAACTTTCACATTTTCACGTGTAGAGTGGTCTCATATGTTATATACACATATTAGCGGTGAAAAACGTTTGGAAAAGACTAAATATCCTATTATGTTCAGAAAGCTCATTAGAACTGTGAACAATACATGCGTTGTTAATGCAAAAAGGGTTAGATATTTTGAAAATCATTGCAATGTGTACATGTATTGTAGCCACGAAGGGTGCAAACTTTTTAGAATTAAAGTCCAGCCTCAAAAACAAGAGTTTCTGGAGGAAGTATATAGTTCTGGTTTAAATTACCATCACAATCCAGAAGACAATGGTCTCACGAACCACATAAAAGGGATTCAGCGAGACTTACACAAAGAAGCGCTAAAAAAGACAAAAGCGTTTTCCTTCAGGTCGGACGCTGTTGACATGGCATCACCCACTCAGTTGAATTGTGGTAATTTGCAAGGCATTAAATCAGATGACGTCGTCAGAAAAATCAGATCAGAGGCCTTAAGTGCCGATGATTATGATAGAGATGATTTTCATGACCTTGTATTGATGTGTAATGACAAAGAAAACAACTTTGTGAAGCATGTCGGCATACCGTCCGTTCACTGTTATAGTAATGAGCAGTTGGACATACTAAAAAATCTGATTAAAAAACAAAAACCAGTAACTGGGTATTTGGATGCAACTGGTACAGTGGTCAGGAAAATTGACAAGAACAGCAAAAGGGTTCTGTACTATGTTCTAGTTGTTAATGTCCCATTACCTAGAGATTCAAGTGTCACGTGTCCTGTCGTTGAAATGATTAGTTCAGCCCACGACATTGTTGCGATTTCACAATGGCTGAATGCTTTTAAAGCATTCGTTTTGAAACACAAACTGACTTGGCCAGTATTCACAAATATCGTGACAGATTTCAGTTATGCCCAATTGAATGCCTTGTGTATAGGATGGAATGGCTTTACTTCCATATTCGACTACCTTAACTGGTGTTACAGAGTATTGGTTGAAAACCACGACGAATCTAATGTCACCATCATAAATATATGTGCAAATCATTACACAAAAATTATAGTAAACCATATCTACACATATTTTCAATCTGAGAAAAACCATCGTATGACTGTAGAAAAAACGAAAAGAAATGATGTTATTGATTGGATATGTATACTTTTTAATACAACCAGTTTGACAGATGTTGAACAATGGTTCAAAATGTTTTCAGTAATACTGTTGTCACCTTATGGTACAGGACCCATGAAAAATGCCATTAGTACAGTGAGAGCCAAGTGTTATGATAAATACCAATTGCCAAATGAATCGAACAACAAAGGTGAGGATACACGAGTAATATCACTCAAAGGTTTTCATTTTCACATTAATATATTAGATAATATGTATATATAATTAAATTAATCAATTTGCACAGGTCATATACCTAGTAGCTAGTATAGTTTAGGTAATAATGTATAATATATATATATATATTTTTATTGAGCTTAAAAAACATCAACAGCAAAGCTAATTAGTTTTTGTGTATGTTACATAAGTTACATTATAATTAGTGGTTACTAGAACTAAATTTATAATATTTATATGGTGTTAGTTATATATAATATTATTATGTAATTACTACCAACAGAAATATTAGAGTTATCAGTTATCACAGCAGGTTTAAATTGTATTGTATAAATCGGTCTTTCTTAGGAAGACTAACATATTTGATATGTCTTCAATGCCTAGCCCTAGCTATAATAATGCTTCGTTCATGTTGGGTGGAATGTTGGATTTTCTGAAATCATTGGAGTATTGATAGCACTCTGTTAGTCTGTTATTATATGTTTTACTGGTAATATATATTATAATGGGTACTAATTGTTATGAATTATGATAAATAGGAATAGATATATATTACGAGCGGTTTAAAAATAACATTTTACCCTAATACTCTTAAATGAAGATGCAATATTATCTACACTGACAATAACAAACAATTATCATCATACTTCGGACTTTTCGTGGTTATCTATCGATATACCTAAACAAAGTATATTCTGTATTGCAATATGTTATTAAAACTAAAAGTCAGGTTTATATAATGAAAAAAAAAATTGTTTCACTATAAATAATTCGAGTTATCGCGTATTCGCGTTCACCGATACCGGATACGTCCGAAATCATATTTATCCAAGAGCCATATAAAGCACACGCCGTGTGGTCGTGCGGAGTGCGCCGAGCAAGGCGCGAGGACAGCCGAGGCCGACGGACGACGGTTATCGAAGTATTTTGATTTTCGAACTCATTTCGTGGGAGATAACAATAATAAGATTATCATAATATATTTTAGAATAGTTTATTTTATATATACATTAGACATATAGTATAATATCCATGCCGTCGCATGCCAACCGCTACAGTGCTACACACCAAACTGTTCGTAAGAGTGATAGACCCTAGTAGTTGATAATTGATAATTTTATATAAATAACTAAAGCCTGGTTTTTCCATCATCCAGTATCAGAACGCACCCGCGACCCGGCACCACTGCGATCGACACCGCCGCGTCCTTAATACTCATTACTCATTAGTCATTACTCTGTGTGACTTTGACACTTTGTCTCTGTCAGTCAGCTAGTCAGCAGTCTACGCGTCTTATTAGCGTCAACAATTCATATAATAATACATTTATACATAATATTACCTTGCCAGTAGCCCTCGTGGTGTAAATGTGTTTATGTGTATGTCGTATTCTTTCTCGTATATTGTATTCACTGTGTTAGCCTTTAGCCGTTGTCCGTTTGGTGAAATCGTTAAGTCGTGAAGACAAGTCGCAAAAACTCAAAATATAGCGTTTTTGTGCTTTTATCATACACACAGGTATGTACTACTTAAAACTATATTATGCATTGTTGTTGTTGTTGTTGTATGCTGTTCACCCGTTTACGGAACGTTTTTAAACCGTCACGTGCGGTCAACCATATATTTTTTTTAATTTAAATAAAATAAGTACCTACGTACGTCGTACGTATAGAAATAATAATTTGTAATATTTAATCAAAATTGAGGTAGACCACTACGGCGTTACAACAAAAAAAACTACTTATGCATCTATGACCTATGTAAGAATAATGCAGCAGCAAATAATGTAACATTAATAGGTATAATTCTTTTTATTTTTGATTACTCGATTACAATTTTTAATTACTAACATGTACCTAACTGTATTTTTCTATTTTGTTTGTATTTACTATTTAGGTTCCTATAGGTATATACCTACCATGATATATTTTATAATACACCTACGGCAAATTGTTCAATAGTCAAGCCATCGTTTAGTAGCTGGTAATTATAATAATCTTCTTTAAAAAATGGCACATTATTATTAGATACTTAGGTATTCAATGTTATTTTATCATATTTCACCATTTTAATCATGAGTGGGTATTATTTTTAGTTTTGAAAGTTTTAATGTACACAAAATTATTTTAGGCAATATTAGCTAGGTTAGTAACTTTTTAAATTATGTCATTACATCCTAGTAAATCTACAAAACGTAGGAGATTTTTGAAAGAAATTGAGGTCAATGACGTGTATATTGAAAGTCTAAATCTTAATGTGCATTCTAATAATAATATACTAGAATCTCAAGATACTGTTGAAAATTTAGTTGTACCTTGCAATAATGTTGTAAATAATATAAGTTATTATAATAATCTTCAATTGAACCCAAAAGCTCTTTAATTAATGTAAGTAAAGAAGTGAAACATTTATCTTGCAATAATTTAAATTCACTTGAAACTGTTGAAGATGAGTTCATGTTAAATGTTAGTTCATCTGATTCTGACGATGAAAGTAAAACCATCTCGGCAGAATATTTATCTGATGATAGAGATCCTATTTTACAAATGTTGGGCAATTGGGCAGTTACACATAATATTACTAACGTCGCTTTTTCTGGCTTATTAAAAACACTAAAAAAACATAAATGTTTTAATTTGTTCCCTGTAGATGCTAGAACAGTTCTTAAAACCAAAAATATTGATAATAAGCAAATTCAAGTTATAACACCAGGCATATATTATCATTTTGGTATTGAAATTGGTCTAAGAGGTTTAGGTGATTGGTTTCAATTTAATGATGAAACAATAAAAATTGTTATTGGTATTGATGGCTTGCCATTAACAAAGAGTTCTCAAAGTAGTTTTTGGCCTATTTTATGATATGTACGTAATTTTCCAAAAAAATCTAAAATATTTTTGATTGGTTTATATTGGGGTAAAGAAAAAGCAAAGGATAGTAATACATTTTTAAAATCCATGGTTAATGAATATAAGGAACTATATCAAATCGGTTTTATAACACCCCATGGTACAAAAAAAGTAGTGATCGAACTTTTTTGCTGTGATGCTCCCGCAAAAAGCTATATTTTAAAAATAAAAAGCCACAATGGTTTCTATTCATGTACTAGATGTAATGTTGAAGGGATCTATTTAGATAATAGAGTATGTTTTCCAGATAGAGAATTTATTAAAAAAACTCATTTAGATTTCATTAGTCGTATACATGAAGAGTATCATGTGACTGAAAACATATCTATCTTGACTGAGCTACCAGAAATTGATATGGTGTATAGTTTTAGTTTGGACTATATGCACCTAACGTGTCTAGGGGTGGTTAAAAAATTAATCATGTTATGGTTAGGAAATATAAAAGGATCACCCATTTCTGTTCGATTACAAAATCGAAAAGTACAAGAAATATCAGAAAATTTGTTATTTTTAAGATCTTCTATGACATCTGATTTTTCAAGATTTCCCAGAGGATTAAACGAAATGCCGAGATGGAAAGCCACCGAATTTAGACTATTTTTACTTTATACTGGCCCTGTAGTTTTAAAAGATATATTAAATAATGAATGCTATTTACATTTCATGTATTTGCATATTTGCTTTAGGATTCTGTTAGTTAAAAATAGTAGTGATGAACAGGTTAATTTTGTAGAAAAACTTTTGTCATATTTTGTTCAAAAATTTGGTACCATATATGGAAAGAAATTTATATCTCACAATGTACATGGGCTTCTTCATATTGTTGATGACTATAAAAAGTTTGGCCCTTTAGATAAACTGTCTTGTTTTCCTTTCGAAAACTATATGAAGTCCTTAAAAAAAATGGTTCGTAAACATCAAAAACCTTTGGAGCAAGTAATTAATAGATACCAAGAAATTCTTGAGTTTAGTAACGCACCTAATATTTATAATTTGTTGCCAAATTCTATTGAATTTAAGAAGCCTCATAATAATGGACCGCTATTGGGTAATATTAGTTCACAATTCAGAATTGTCTTGACCAATGATGTTAAAATTAATACTAATTCATTGACAGATTGTTTTATCGGCTTCAAAAAAGAAGGGAAATTAAATATTTATAAAGTTTTAAATATTTGTTGCAATAATACTGGGCTACATTTTTTTGTTGCCAAGTCATTCAATAATATTGAACCTTTATATGACAAACCAATAAGTAGTTTAAAACTGGGGATTGCATATGTTTCCAATTTATCTGAAAATATTGTACCTATTACTATAGATCACTTGTTTCAAAAGTATGCAGTATTCAATAGTAATAATAACAAACAAATTGCGCTTCGGATCCTACATTCATTAAATAGTTAGTGTGGTAGTATGTTTTTACAATACATACATTCCTATTGGCTATCATAATACCTATATATAAATATATTTTTGTACAGTTAAAAATTAAGGCTTTCAAAATATAAAATAATTTAAAAACAGTTTTATTTATTTAATAGTTTGAATAACTTTGTCAGTTACAGTAATTTAGTTGTATTATAAATGTTTATTGTATATACTTCACTAGGATAACTTGTGTGTATTTTATTGCCCAGTCGATCATCATGCCATATTCAATTGCCCATTTTTTTAGTGACGACTCTATTGAAACTGTTCCTGAGCATTGGATAGACAAAAAAAATGGCACTTGTGCTTGGCCTTACAAAAGTAAAACTGCTTCTCGGCTTATTGAAAAAAAATGTATGCCTAACGAGATTGAGTATACATATTTAAAATGCAGAGAATTATATAAAGGAATTGGTAAATATAATAAGATACCTAATAATTTTTCAGGTTCATCAGATTTTTTAATTAGTCTATTTTGTATATTATTTCTATAAATTAATTTGTGCATATATTGTACTTATATTATACTGTTTTCATTATAGATTCATTAGTTGGAGCTAAAACTAAATCTAAAAAAGCTATGTACATGTCTGATTTATCATCTACAGAAGAAACAGTTTCAGCTAACAAACGCCATAAAGAAATTATAATGTCTTCTCCTACTTTGTCTACAAATTCATGCCCATTGTTTTCAGGTAATATAATAAATGTACCTATTATAGGAACTAATAAAAATTATAATTTATCAATTTTAATGATATACTACTATAAAAATACTATGAAAATTTGATTTTAATTTAGATTCTGATAATGATCTATCATCTAAGAAAGCTAGCACTAAACCTAAGTTTAGTACAACTATGATTGGCTCTGATAATAATGAACATTTTAGTAGTTGTTCTCCATTGCCGAAAATATTAAATGATTATCCTCATGAAGCCGTTATTGATGGTAAGAATATACTAATGTCTAAATATTTTTCTATTTATTGTTTTGTCAGCTTTGAAAAAAAAAATTTTTATTCTTGCTATATTTATTATAATTATTGATATTACTTTTAACTAAGTAGTTTGTATTATAAACATAGATTCTGTAAATAAATTGAAGTATAAGGAACCTAACTATTCACCACCTGTCACAAGTGAATCACTTAAAACCATTGAATATAGCAAAAATAAAAAGCAAAACGGTTGGTCGCCATTTAAATTGGGTAGTCTGGATAAAAATGTTAAAGGTAATATTATTTATTTTAACTTAATTGAAATGTAATATTGTTTTATCAACAATTTTATACTGAATGTACTATATTTATAAATTAGTTCCAGTTTTCTAGTTATAGTAATTATAGTTCCATTTTTATATTACTAGCTACATATAACTAGTAATTATGTATTTTTTTTGAATTGTAGATAATAATAAAAAGCCCCATTTAAAAAAACTATGGTCATCCAAAGATACACCTTCTACATCAACTTTTAAACTATACAGTGGAAAAGAGCACAGTCATAGTGAACCTTTACTATCAAAAAGAAATGTTAAATGTAATAATATGTGCTTTTCTTATTAAGTTTTAATAATCTTTTTAGTAATGATATTTCGACATATATTATAATATTAAACTGTAATACAGTTCTAGATTCAGATAATAGTGAGCCAATATTTAAAGAAAGCCATCATCCACATATACACCAACCGCAAATTTGGATTCATTAAGTAGTAAACAATAACTTGGTCCACAATATTTAAAAATTAACGGTAATGCGTTTGTATATCTATAGTTCAAATTTGAAGATTTTAAGTTATATTGGTATTTTTCAGACAATGAACATTCTGTAGTGCCAGGATTAATGTTAAACTCCAATAGGCCTGACGAGTATGAGTTATCCTTCTCACATTCTAATTCTTTCCAAAAAAAAAAAAGTTATTACATAGAACAGGATGGTCCAAACTGCGGTGTCGTCGTAGCTGAAAAACATATTAGTCAAAGTGAACCTTTATTGGCAACAAGAAAAATTAAGTGTAATAAAATGTGCTTTTCTTATTAAATTTTAATAATCTTTAATGATATTTTGACACGTATTATATTAAACTGTTTAGTAAATACATTAGTAATTGATAAATCAATACTTATGAATAAAAAGTTTAAAACGCAGTCTACTATTTCTAAAAATGAAATCTACAGATTAACTTAAAAAACTGTGTTGAACATGTTAGTTTTTATATTGTAATTTTATTTTAGTTGAAAACCATAAACATCCATAGATTTAAATTAATAATTGAAAACTAAATTCAATAATGTTGTATTTAACTGTAGTCAATATGCACATGTAAACGTGTAATAATATCTTTTATTTTGACAATAACTTTTCGTTAAATTTATACTTTTATAAATAAAATTACTTTTTATTTGATTTAAACTAACACTATAAGTATTATAATAGTATGTTATACTATTTTGTTAATATTTTCAGATTTTCAAAAGCAGGTATTACGTATGCTTACATACTTGACAAGTGAAGTACGATAATTGGAATCTGGACAAGCAGAAATACTTAAAAAAATTTAAAATGCAGCATCTGACAACAACTTCAGTAATTCAGAAACATTATCAGAAAGTCTATTCAAAGACCTTACAGATTGTCCATTACCAATTGACAATATATTCGATCTTAATAAACTTGAAGATAAATTATCTGAAGATAAATGTTTTCGTAACAAATTGGTAGTTAAATAATTACACTTACTGATAAAGTAAAAATAATAATATACTTATTACTTTTTTTATTAGGTTAATGAATTATCTTGTACGGGAGGAAAAAATTTAAAATTAATGGTAAAAAGAATTATGAATAAATTATTTACTGATAAACTTATGTCCCAATATTCGTTTACTGGAAAAAAAGGAAAAAACAAATTCAGCAGTTTGTTTGTTTGTGCTGTTATTTTTGGTAAGTTGTGTATAATTATTTATTATAATTCAAAACCCCTTAATATGAATACTATTGTATATGTACATGCATATACATATTTATATATAATGTAATCAATTAATTCTATTCTCTTACAATTTTATTGCAGTTTGTTAATAATATTAACACAGTATTATAGATACTTAATATTTATAAGTTGTACAACTGCAATATTATTGAATTGAAAAATATACAAATAATTTTTAAAAACCACCTGTAATATCTTTTTATTACATTATTGTTACCTATATTAAAAATAGATTCAACGAGACTAAAATTTTATGTCATATTGTATATATATGACATGTTTATAACAATAAATTAAAATACATTAATGGTATTTTCTTTTTAGATTCTATTAAAAAAAGCAACAAATCTTGCAAAACTGCATCAATTGATGAAATTGAAGAAAGAATAAAATATAACCTGGCACAAGCCCCATTTAATAAGAAAAATGCTTCACAAAATCAAATAATAGTGAGTATAATATAATATATAAATTTCTCACAATTATAACTACAATAATCATTATATTATAATGTAATTGCAATTGTTATAAAACATTTATTGACTTTCAATAAATAATTATGGAATGTTAAAATAGAATATTTTTACAACTTTGGTTTACAAATGTTTAATAAATGTTTAGTGTTTGGTATTTAAACAATAAATGTTTCTGGTTCAACAAATATTTATATGACTTTTATTATATATTTTAAATTATTTACCAAATGAATAACAAACGATTATTAAATATTGTCATTAAAATTGGAATATTTAATAAATATTTTAAATATATTTGTTTGCTGTGTGGGAACGTTATTAACAAAATGTATACATATAGTTCAAATCAATAAAGAACAACTTAATCAACATTGGACACTTAAGTATAAAAGAAAAAATGTATACACATGGTTTAGTCAATGTTGATGTGGTGCATTACATGCGTAAGGTTTGATACACCTGAATATTACATCTACGTAGATACAACTCATCCATAAAAACAAATAAGTAAGTAGGTATAAAAGATACTTACTGTTTCTGTTGATATAGGGTTTCGCACCACGGCCCTTATGGCCACCACCGCCACGGCCTCTTTTGCCTCCTCCTCCTCATCCTCCTCCGCCGCCACCCAATCCTCCTCCGCCAGTACCATAGTTGTATATATATGTTGACATCTAAACATAGGTTATATTATAAGCATAAAGTTTGTATTATTCATGTTAACCATCAGTTGTAAATGACCGTCACTATTCATTAACGACAAAATTATTTCAATATTTATACACCATACAACAGTAAATTAGATATTTATATCAAATAAATGGACGCATGTATAATCCCGGAAAGAATAAATACAAAGACTGTATAGTCCCGGACCGTAGAACTCCGGAATTAAATATTTTTCGGACCGTATTATGCCGGACCGTATAATTCCGGAATTCAAAAATAATCGAACCGTATTGTCACGGACCGTATAAATCCGGAATGTATACTCCCGGAGAGAATAAATACAAAGACTGTATAATCCCGGACCGTAGAAATCCGGAAAAAATAATCACACAACCCGTAATATGCCGGACCGTATAATTCCGGAATTTAAAAATAATCGAACCGTATTGTAACGGACCGTAGAAATCCAGAAAGTAATTAACCGTATAGCACTATCACTAGACTATGTTCTCCCGAAAAAAAATGTATAAGCCTCGCGCGATCTATTGGTTATTTTATATTTTACATAATAAATAATTCATTAGATCCAAAACAGACTACGGCTCAATATTACTCAACAACGCTAATTCCTCTCACTTAAATATGATCCAAACTAAACTTAATACTGCCTTAAGATTATCAATCGGAGGATTTAAATCCAGCCCAATTGAAAGCATTAGAAACATTGCTAACGAAATTCCGCCTAATCTCAGAAGAAAAAAACTTCTCTTATTATATTGTGCCAGAACCAAAAGAAATACAAACAATCCAGCCATCGAAACAACAAAAACATATATACAAGAAGCTGTAAAAGAAAATATAAAAATAAATAATATTCTAGAAAGAAAACCTTATAATCTTCCCCCATGGAACACAATATTCAACGTCAACCTCACACTAACTAGTTACAAAAAAGAAAACACAATGCCTGCCATATACAAAAATATGCTCCAAAATATACTGCAAGAACATCCAAACAGTGTTCAAATCTACACTGACGCCTCTAAAACCAACACTGGAGTCGGGCTCGCAATAATAGTTAAAAATAAAAAAAGAACATACAAACTACCTCCCCAAGCCTCAATATTCATAGCAGAAGGGATTGCAATATACAAAGCAGTAAAATATTTCCACACAGAAAACGTAAGCTCCGTAACAAATTGTACGATACTTAGCGACTCACTAAGCAACCTAATAGCAATCTCAAATACAAGTAACCCGCCTGATATCACAAAGCTCATTCAAGAAGAAACCTTCCAGGCCGGTAAAAAAGGGAAAAAAATCCCTTTTGTATGGATTCCTGGTCACATTGGCATCCCAGGTTACGAAATAGCTGACCAAGAAGCCCAAAACGCTATCGTCTCCACATCAACCACAAATATAAATTCCATCACATTCGCTAATGCGAAGATCGAAATCAACGCCTATATAAATAATAAATTCCTCTCTCACCGGAGAAAATTAAATACTAAACTCAATCAAATCAAAAATAATATCAACCCATGGAAAAACCTCGGTCTTAACAGAAAAGAAGAAACCACAATCAATAGACTTCGAATAGGACATACACACCTAACAGCTACCTAATGAACAATGAAGAACCTCCAGAATGCGACACATGCAGAGTCCTTCTAACGGTAAAACACATCATCACCGAATGCCATAAATACAACCACTACCGCGACCAATTCCACATCTCCGATCAAATCTGCCAAGCACTTGGACCAAACCCACAGGACACAAACAATTTAATTCTATTCATTAAAAAATCCGAATTGTATAAACTAATTTAAAAAATCATGTAACTTATTGTTATTACCATGTAATCTAACACTTTGTACTAATGACCTAGATGTCGATGTATTTAAGATCAATAAAAAAAAAAATATATTGCTGTATGGTATAACACTTTATTTCATAAATTGTTTTGTATTTTAAATAATAAACATATTAATTCCATGTAGAACTATTCCCATGTCGTAGTCTTCGTCTAAGATCTATACTTGGACAAATTTTAGTTGACTAAACTTGTATTNTTTTTATTTGCACTTTTATAATGTGTTATTAAAAGTCAGGTACATTATTTCATATGAAATTAAATGTCTAGGACAATTCACCGCAAAAAGAACCTCCTCAGGTAAGGTTACTTAATACAGTAGATTTGATTCAATGTCTTCCATTTAGAAATATTGCATTTAGAAATCTCATTGTATGTGAAATACTATCGTCAATGAGCCGCCAAATAAATCATAGGTACATCATAAGGACTTCTTTTTATGTTGCATGTTGGTATTACGAAGAGCCTTACTTCTATGTATGAATAATTTATAATAATTATTGATAATTAATCATGTAATAATCAATGATAATTTAGAACTCAGAGTAAGTACCAAGTATAGGAATTGATAAAATATATATAATACATATGGACATATGGTATACATTTCAATAATGTCTAAGGTTATTTGTTTTAGAAATCAACTGAATGTCGTAAAAATTTGAGCTACAAAAACGCTTAATTAATTTAATTTTTCGGTAGAGATTTTAGTTTTGATAAAAACTTATAAGGAATCTTATATTAAAATTTCAAATGTTAGATTTTAAAATTAAAATTTTCATGAATTTCTAATTCAAAATAATTTGCACATTTTCGTGGTTTTTACGTCCTTTGTAAAAAAATCGAACTTTAAATGCTAATAAAAAAAAAATTTACATTTTATTTTTAATAGGTAGGTATTGTTACAATATATAAGGAGTCTTGTATTAAATTCGCAAGATTTTTTGACCCAACGAATACAATTTTATAAACATTTATAAACGAAAAAACTAAAAAAAAACAGCTCAAAACGAGTCAAAGTATTTTAAATTTGTATTGTGCTTGGAAAATGAAAATAAAAACATTTAGTGAAATTTGTAAGTATTTAAAATTGTTCGTTTTTGAATTACCTATAGTAAAAATAAGAAAATCGCTACGTGAGAAATGGAGTGAATATTCAATGTTGTAAAAATTTGAATTTCAGACGTCGATTTTTATAAAATTAGACGAACTTACGAGGATTTTTTTTCAAATTTTACATTGGTGGATACTTTTTATAGTCGAGTATAGTCTCTGTAATTATTACATTATATAACCTAAACTGCGTATTTCATACTAATGACTTAATTAAAAATACTATATACTAAGTCATCTAGCTATCAATGAATGAGTATAGGAGCTAGATACTTCGAATACAATATAAATTAATAAATAACGTGATTCGTAATATTGATTAAATATATTTGTAAATAAGATGAAATGATTGTTATATGTATGACTGTATGAGGCATTGGCAAATTGTGTTTGATAGAAAATAACAAAATATGTTCTAAATATGTTTCATTCCAAAAATGAAGAAAATTTACAAATTATTTTATGTTAGAAATTCATAACAATAATTTAGATTTTTTCTTTTTAAATGTAACATTTGAAAATAAAAAACAAAGTTCCTCATAAGTTTGTCTAATTTATGGAAAAAATATATCTACTGGAAAGTCAAATTGAATTTTTATGAGCATCTGAATTTCAAATTTTTACAACGTAGGACATTCATTATTTACACAATCATATACCATTTATCATTTATCTTATTTTGCTGTAATTAAAAAAATGAATAGCTGTTTATAATTTTAATAATTTACACCATATTATATATTTTTTATCAATTCCTATAACACTTTCACTTTTTCTGAGCTGTTTACGGACATTTTCAATTATTTTTTCTTTTTTTCTTTTATCAATTTGTTATTAAATTTGTTGGATCAAGAAGCGTGACAATTTAATACAAGGTGTCTGATATATATTGTTACAATAGCAATTGAAAAATATATTAATAAATGTATTATTGTACATACCATGTAGGTCAATTTTTTTAAAATTTTATTTAACATTCGAATTTTGAAAAAAATTTTCAAATCGTCAAATTTTAAATTATTTTGTAGTTAAAAATATAATTATCATAGGCTGACTCCCATCTTAGCTCAGATTCGTTTTCCTTTTGCAATGATATTATATCATCGGATTTTAATTTAATACAATTATAATGGCTCACTTGTACAATAGACCACCTGTACAATAGAGCGACACCCACTTGCCTACCTTTTTTTAATCAAACAGTTATGATAATTGTTTAATTTATTTTTATTTCAATTTGGAATATGCAATATACAATCTGTACCCTGGGGCACAATATGAATACGGGCTACATTACAATGACATGAATGAGTTGTTGGAAGAAGCCACCAAGTAGGGAAACTTCCTATTAATTTTTTTTTTATAACTACTTATTTAACCATCGTTTTTTAGTTGTTTAGGAGATCTCTGCACCATTTTCTTTTTAATTGTTGGTGAGGATTATCTGGAATTTCGATTGATGCTAATTCACGGATTAATTGACTTGTGTGGGCTATGAGACGATCATGAAAACGCTTATAGAAGTGTTTTGCTTCTTTTTGGACGGTTTTTATTATGCTAATTTAAATATAAAAAAATTCGTCTTGAATATCAAATCGCTAATTTGATAGAAGAATCGTCTATAAATGCAAAAAAAAAATTATTTAAATCGTACGTTTTCCAGCTGATTTGTGACAATTTTAGGATATACTATTGTGTAGTTCCATTTTGCGTAAACTACGCTAGTAGTAGGAATACTAATTATAACATCGAAATATAAAATAATATTATTCATTGACACTTTGACAGAATTATTATTTTCGTATCGACGGATTTGGCTATTTATAATCCGTGCGTGGCTGCTATAGACAACCAGTTTTGACTTATGGTGCAGTACAGCTGCATATGCACGCGGGGTGGTGGTAGAAGTACTATTTCAGAACGCTGCTGCCGCTGTAGTCGTCCTAGCAGTACATGAAACATAAAACATGCCAAAAACATAGTTCTCAGGCCTCGTTGATCGTAGAAACATGGTTTTGGTATCAAAATAATCACGAGAAGTTGTACTAAATATTCTTGAAATAAATTTTACTAATGCAGTAATGCCTAATACTAAAATTAATTACTTCATTCACAATGTAATACCACCAAAAATACATTTACTATGGTATTATGGATTGACTGACCGTCTTCGCTCAGAATCGTTTTTCTTATACAATGATATTGTATCATTGGATTCAAATTTAACACAATCCATTGCAGTGACTCACTTGTAACAACAGAGCAACACCCACTTGACCATCTTTTTTTCTTATTTACTTTCGTAAACCATTTAACGAAGAATATAATATTTAATGCCGTCAAAATCTTATATTTAAACCAGTGGTTCTAAAAAGGGAAATTTTTGAACGAAATAGCGTCATTAGCAATGAATTAAGAGGATGTCAGCGCACCATCTGTTTTCTCTCTTCGGCCTACGTGCAACACAGACAAAACGAATTTACGCAGAATCATTTTTTCTATGTTTTTAAGTAATCTTAGAGTAAAATCACCCATTACCAAAAATATAGAGATTATGATGTTTGAGGGAATGACTCGATTTGTCTAAATATTTGTCTCAAAACAATTTAAACATCATTTAAATGTATAACATTTTTTTGTTTATTTTGAAATTCGAATACGTAGTCATATACCAATAAAATATAAACTCAATATGTCATTGACTCAAAAATATTAATCTCCAACTTTTTTTTATGGGTGATTTTACTCTAAGATTACTAAAAAACATAGAAAAAATGATTCCGTGTAAACGCGGTTGGTCCATGTAACGCGTGGGCCAGAGAGAGAAAACAAATAATGAGCTGACATCCTGTATAGAAATTCAAAAATTTACAAAAATCGTTAAAATGAATGGACTACCAGAACCAACAACAATATAGAAAGCTTTCACAACGCTTTAAGAATGAAATTTTCAGTTAACCACCCAAGTTTATGGATATTTTTGGGTGAGAGGAGTTATGTATAGTGATTGAATTAGTTACCTATATTAAATTATGTTAAATTTCATCAGTCTGATAAAATGTAGGTATAAAATGATGCTTTTAATTTATTTATTTCAGACCATTTAACTCACTTGAACAAAAATTACCACGTCATCGTACATCAACTCAACAATAACTTAGTTCCAACAAGGCATTTACGGATTAAGTTTTTGGTAAATTCAAGAAAAATAAAAACTGCTTCTGAGCAGTTAGATTTAGGCCTAATATCTATTAGGCAATTCCTTCAACGCTGTTCTTATGCAAGTGCTGCAAATGAACAAAGACAAAGAAATTGGGACCTAAATAATGTCGAAGATGCAGAGGAACTAATTTTAGATGATCCACAAATAAATATACCATTGGTTATGCTACATGAGCCAATGGATAACATTCCTATGCCAGTACCACAGGAGAGGGAAGTAGCCGAATTGCCTTTAGATGCTAATAATGATCCACGAGCTGCAGAAAATAGGTCATTATGTATGGTGTGTATTTAGAGAACATTGGGATACAATGAAACAAAATATATAGTTCTTACATGTGGACATGCTTGGATATGCCACAACTGTATGATTCAGTTATCAACAGGACATAATGCTGTTTGTCCAATATGTCGTACTGATCAGGTGTCTTTTCAGCGTATTTTCTTTTCTTAAATTTTTTCTGGCTGCTTTTGTTGATTTTTTTTTGTCCAGCATAATACGGTCCGAAAAATATTTAATTCCGGATTTCGACGGTCCGTGACAATACGGTCCGCCAATTTACATTCCGGAATTCTACAGCCCGTGAAAATACTTTCCGGGATTATACATGCGTCCCCTTGCCACACATACAAAAGCACAAAATGTGTTTTTAACCGTTCCCCTCCAGTGTCGGCCTGGCCAGGGCAGCGAGGCAGCGAACGCTGCCGAGGCCCTCACCTTTTTTTTTTTTATTCTAGCATAGGCACCTCAAATAATGATGGACGGAGACTTAATAGCCCAGGGTGCTAAGTATTGTTGAAGGCTCTTTAGGTCATTACAGACATGTGCGATTAAATTATGGTAATTGAGTCTCGCACAAATATATACAATTAATAAGCAAAAAGGGTTTAAAGGATAAAAACTTATTAACATTGAATATTTGAATACTTTCGGTTTATTGGAATAATTTTGTTTTTAAATACAATTATTCTCTAGGTGTTTTGTTGTCATGCAACATTAAATTCTCTTATCGCATCATAATGGTTTAAAAAATACGAGTATTTATTATTTTTCGTAAATTATTTTTGTTCTATTTTTGGATACTACAAGTCTACATGTCTCTCATAATATGTTAACGCTCATACAATATAACGATAATACGATGTATAGATACATATAAATATATATAATGATGTTGATGAAGAAAACGTTTTACCAATTGACTGTAACAAATGTAATAGATGCATTGCATGTGCTTATATCACAATTAGAGAACTTGCATTTAATTCCAATACTTTTAATAATTTATTTGTTTTGTATAAATATGTACTACTTCTTCCATCAACTCAGGTAACGTGTGAAAGAGTTTTTTCTAAACTTAAGTTAGTTAAATCAAAATTAAGATCTACTATAAGTCAAGAACATCTAACTCCATTAATGCTAATGAATGTCGAGATATAGATATAGATATTGATAAAGAACATATTATTAATTGCATTGCTGGTTCATCTGATGCATCAAAAAGATTACTTAAGATATGAATAAAAAAAAATCATACTATTAGAATAATAATATAATAATTTATTTGTTGTTGTTTTAAAATTAACCAAGTCTGTTAATTAGTAGAATATAATTATTTAAATAGTGTATCAGTGAATTTAAGGTAATTTTATTAAAAAAGAATAAGTCAATTTTAATACCTAATAAAGAGTATGTAATTCAAACTTGTATAAAATTCATCTATTTTTTAGTTAAAAGAAATATTATGTACACATTTGTTATAATAATAAAATAATAGTTTAATTTTAAATATATATTTTCTATAATATGTTGTGTATGTATGAAGTCAAATTATAGTTTGTATTTAACAATAATACATTAATTAATATGCTACAAAAATATTCATGTAGAATGTATATATTTTATATGCATGTAAGATATCACAAAACATGACTTTCACAATTTCAACCCAATCTTAGATAAATTTTCATAAAAAAATTGAGGCCCTAAAAAAAACCCTGCATAGGTCTTTCATAGCCCAGGCCGACACTGTTCCCCTCCTACTAACAACCTACAAATAAACAAAAAAAACCAACAGCTAATGGACTAAGTTGCCATTGAAAAAATAAATGTTGTTACTTTGCAGTGTATAATTACCTTAAAAGGATGATACCAATATGAAATATCAACATTATTTTTTGACATTACCTGTGCTTAAGCGTTGGCTTTTATTTGATATTTTATTTTTCATGCGAGTTATGAGCATTTTTAATTTTTGATATTTCACATACCCATATCTTGCTTGACAATTAAAATTTTGAAAAATCGGCAACCCTTAAACACAGATTATGTTATAAATGTATTACCTAAAAGTCTTATAATAGGTCAATTCACTCTAGTATCAAATTTAAAACACAGCATGTCCCATAAATGGAAGAGATATCGAAGAGACAAAAGAAAGTTATTGAATGCTAAAAAAAAAATGTTTTAATTTTTAGAAAATGTATTTCGTCGAATTGTATTCTTTTAAATATTAAAAGATTGAATAGGTACAATCATTACATTTATTTAACATTTAATCGGTGAATAAAGATAAGTTAAATATTAAATATACATTATACTAGAGGTAGTCAACAATATTGTACTTACGATTTGTGAAGACAACCGTCCGGTGAGAGACCAAAAATCAAAATACAGATTGAATTGTCCCCGCCAAGAGTGGCAAGGAGCAATCTCAACGGCCACGCGGTGGCGGCATAATATAATGTTTATAAATACCGCCTTGCCGCAGTCAATTCTCCCCAGCGGCCAACTATCGCACTTCATTTTCTCAAATTCCCCATACGCATTGACTATTTTGTGGCTTATCTAGCTATTTTTTGAATTATATCCCCCGATTTCCGGCCGTTATTCATTGCTTATTGTATATTATAATATCATATATATATTATTAATTATATTTTTAAATTAAATTATTCTTTCTAGCAAGGCATGGTCCCGAGTCCCGACGATATATTACTATTATTGTTATTATTAGTCAAATAGAATCCGTTCTAAATAAATAAATTATGTTACCAATACAATAATAAATGTATTACTAATTGTTATACTGTTATAGTTATTAAAATTAATAGGTACCTGCTTGCAGTCTGCAGTATTAATTTGATTTCTAAAAAGGTAATTACAGAGGATGACACTATTAAATTTTAATAGCTTACTATATATATTATAATTTTTTTAAATATAAGTGGATATTTATTATTTAATCAATGACTCCACAATAGTGTTAGTAGGAGAATTAGAACTTCTTGTTTTCCTTATTTCCACTGACTTCGACTATACGCACTTGACAGTATTTAAGAGTTTACTAATTTAGACATCAAAAATCAAAATACATCCGATTTCAATACAAATATAATACCTATAATAACTTTTTAGTACCGTCGTCCATCTTTATGCTATCGCTAATCGCTATCTCAAGCACCTATCTGTGGTCTGTGGGTGGTAGGCCTATATTGATTTAATAATAATACACATTTTAAATTGTCTTAATATTTCAGGGGGGCTACGCCTACGCCACTGCACTGATTAACACCGAACACGACTTAATTGGTAAAAGTAAATTGGGCCCGAAGTTACCTTTTTTGTTGTAAACTCGGCCCGAGAATTTTAGGTAATAAAAATAGGTAGATTGTAAACTCGGCCCGAAAACATACAAAGGAGAAGATTCTATGTTTCCACCTGAAATGTGAGCCAGTGCATCAGTTGAAACGTATTTAACAACAAATGCATGTGAATCATTTCATGCGCATTTTAATTCAAGTTTTAATTCCACTCACCCCAATATATATTCCGTCATTTAAAAATTAAAAGAAGTACAAACAGAAACGTACATTAAAATCAACAGCCTAGATGCACCATTTAAATTCCAAAATATAAAAACTAATAAAAAAAAATAACCCTTAGAAAGAATACTTAAAAAATAAAAAAAAAAGATATATCAGTGAGTGAATATGTAAAATACATGGCATTTTACTTAAAAAAAACTAGATTTATATATTATTATACTAAAATTTTTCACTCATTATTTACACTACAAATTTACTTATTTATTTTTTATTATATTTTTACACATTTTTATACACTTATACATATTTTATATAAATACATTTATTATTATTTTATTATCAATATCATAACATTTTAATTACATTTTTCATTTAAATAACGAATTTCATACTATGAATAATAATATGAAAATGAAAATAATTTTTGGAGGATAATGAGAACCGCCTCCTCGTAGTGTCCTCTGGGTAATGCTAAATGTTTCTCAAAAATATTATAAGAAAAATCATGACTTTTACATCTAAATAATTTTTACCTGAAAAAACCCGGGCCGAGTTTACATCTAAATAATATTGACCTGAAAAAAACACGGGCCGAGTTTACCATCGACCTTTTGAAAATGTTTTTTCCTCGGGCCGAGTTTACTATCTCCCAACTTAATTTTTTAGAGCTTGACAATCCTGTACCCGTACTGCTAGAGGGCTGCATGATATACAAGTAATAAATATTATAACAGACTTTGTGCATAGACTGTTCGAAATGTCTTAGTTCATTTTTTTAAAAAAATTTTTATCATGTTTTTTAATATAATATATTTATCAAATTTTAATTATTAAGATAAATTATACAGATATATTAAAACATATTATACAAAAAAACCAGGAATTTTACCTAAGGAATTTTACCAGGTACTTACACCTATTTTAATTCGCAATTAATCAATTTTTGGAAGCCACCAATTTATGGTGGCTTATAATAATAATAATTATTAAAGATAAGTAAAAAAATTAAAAACGGCGCATGGGTAATTGCACCCGTTAGTACGAAAACATGGTACCCTGGGCTGTTCGGTCACATATTACTATGTCACCAAAAGCTTTGTAGCTCCTAGACTTATTTTCATCTTATAGAGAATTTTCCTGGCTTTCCGAATATATAGGTTTAATGCGTCGCTATTTTCCGAAACTTGGTCAAAAACATTAAAAACGGCGTATGGTTACTTGCACCCGGGAGTATGAAGAAACAGTCCCCTGGGCTGTTCGGTCACATATTACCAGTGCCGTGCCTAGCATAATCAGCGCCCGGTGCCAAGAATCATTTCTAGCGCTCCCACCCCCTCAACTAAATATTCTTATACTTGTAAAAACATTAAGGAAGATAGAATCGTCAGATTTACCTAATTTTTCACATTAAACTTTTTTGTCGACATGTACATAGTACAAACACTTCTAAAGATGATAATATATAAACAGGGACAGAGCCTTTTTTGAATATATTTTGTGAATAATATTGACAAATGCTATAGTATTAATAATTATTATATATTTTATTTTAACTCAGAAATTCACCAAATCTGTATATATAATATAATAGTATAAACATGTTATTAAAATAGGTGATAATGTATGATGTAAACAATTTTAAGTTAATATGTTAATCAAACTAAAAATCGCATCATTGAGTTAATTATTTGTATTTAGGTTACAAGTATTAAAAATGTATATTAACTTAATTCTTATTATAATATTACTAAACTTTTGAATGGATTTTGAGTAAATAGTCTTAATAAAATACAATAATAATTAAGTTTTTAAAATATAATAAGTACTTGACTTGATTTTCATAAACTTATTTTTCGAGATTTGATCGATGCGAAGTTATCAATAACATCATCAAAATTGATAGTTTGCGTCATTTTATTTTCTATTGACAGTATAGCAAGAATCGATAATCTTTCTTGAGTCATGGTTGAACGGAGATATGTTTTAATTAGCTTGAGTTTACTGAATGATCTTTCCCCAGATGCAACTGTTACAGGAAAAGTAAGTAAAAGTCTGTAAGCGATAACTAAATTTGGATACACTGAGCTTAGTTCATATGTTTTTATGCCATTTAATAATATGTCTAAATAAGTTGCCATTTTTAAATTAGGTATAATTGCTTCTCCTTGATACTTAAAACATTCAATTTCATTTAGCAATTCACTATTCAGATCTGAACTATATTTTAAAACTAGATCAGCAGCGTGCTTTTTAAGATCTTCAATTGACAACGTATTAAGATGGAACCCAGAAAGAAATTCAAAATCGTTAGCAATGTTCGACAATGCTTCAAAACGCCATGATATTTGTAAAATTAAAGTATCCATAACTTGGTTGAACTCCAATTTAAGTTCCTGTTGTATAGTAAATGTTGAATCAGATGCTTCTTCACCACTCATTTTCTTAATTTTTTTTGGCCTTTTAGATTTAAATATTGTTGAAATTTCAGCTTCATTACATACATTATTTGCTAAAAGAATAATATTTTCTGATCCCTCATTTCGCATTTCTTCCAAAGCATTTTTTAAGCCCATCACAATTTTTGATGCATTAGAAATAGAAATATTTGATTTTTGCAAGGTAATATTAACTCTATATACTTGATTTAAAATTGAGTCCCACATAACCAAAAGATAAACAAACTCGACGTTAATCAAACCAAGTAGACTTTGAGCACTGGAGACTCCATCCCCAAATTCTGAGTTTTCAGATATGTGTTGTAATGCTTGTATAACATATTTCAATTGAGTAAGTAATGAATGTACAACATTATACTTCGATTCCCAACGTGTTTCACTATGAGATTTCAATGTACATTTTAAAAACTGAGATACAATGTTCCAACGAGCAGTCGAACTAGAAAAAAAATTAAATATACTTTGTACTGTCCCGAAAAAAGTTACCATTCTGACTGAAACTCGAGCTGCATGGGCTCCAACCAAATTTAGACTATGCGCGGTACAAGGACATATTGTGCATATTTATTTATTTCCTGTAATCGAGATAGGACACCTTTAATTTTTCCAGACATGTTGGCACCATTGTCGTAACCTTGACCACGGCAATTTTTAAATTCTAATCCATCTTCGGAAAGTTTTTTTAAAATTTCTTCAGCTAACCCTTGCCCTGTTTTTTTAGTTGTAGTTATAAAATCGATAAAACTTTCCTCAATTATATATTTATCATTGGATTCAGCTACATAACGAACAATTTGAGTCATTTGTTCTTTATGTGAAATGTCGGGCGTTGAATCAAAAATTATAGAATAATATTTAGCTTCTTTGATATTAGAAATTATTTTTCCTCTGACAGAATTACCAAGTAAGCAAATGAACTCATTTTGAACTTTGTTTGATAAATAAGTAGTTCTTCTATTGGAATTTGATAAATGTTGCGCAATAATAGGGTTGTAACTACTTATTAGTTCAATCAAGTTTAAAAAAATGCAACAATTAGACTTAGTAATATCATTACTGGAACCTCTAAGAGCCAAATTATTAACACAACAAAAACGAACACAATCGAGGATAATTTTTAAAATTTGTTTCCACCTTTCTTTTTCTTTTTCATTTAAACTTTCTTTTTGTAATTCTTTATCGATTGTTTTCCCTTCTCTTAAACGTTTTTCAAAACTTTTCCATGTAAAGACATTAGATTTATGATCAAATGTGTTTTCGTGGTCAGGAATTCTCGGACTAAGTTTTCTCCAATCATTAAATCCGGTTTTAGGATCTGTAATAAATGCCTTACTCATTTTTTGTGAAGGAAATAGCATACAGGGAAAACAATGAATGGATTTTGTAACATCACAATACATTAACCAACTTCGTTCAATTTTATCTCCATTTGGGAGTGTTTTAAAAAACCAATCTGCTGAAAATTTTCTTTGCTGAAAATTTTCCGAATAGGAAAAATCTGAATTTTTACCTTGTTCTGGTCCGTGTTCTATTAGAAGTGTTCTAATTTTATCATTCATTTCAGGCTAAGAAGACTGATCATTGAAATGTAATAGTTTTTGTACAATATTTTCCAAATTATTATCCGAGGAAGTGGAGGGTATAGAATTTATGAAATCCGAAACGACCGAATCATTGTCTTGATTTATTGATGTCTGTTTAGGCAAATCATCTTCTACATTAATGGAAAAATCTACATGGTTTTCCTGATCCTGAGTCTTCAGGGTGTAGAGAATTAAAAAGTGGTAAATCATTGGATAATTCCGATCTACTAGTATTATCTTCCAATGATTTGGACAAAAATAATTTCATTTGCTTAGACAACTTATCATTATCCTCCAATTTTTGTTTTTGAATTTTTCTATTCATGGCACCAGATTTTTTGGGGGGGCCCATTTTAGTCTAAAATAAATTAATTGTTCAATATTTTTATGGTTCCATGTGATTTGGTCGCAGTAAGTTGGGCGCGGGAATTTAGGCGCAGTAAATTGGTCGCGGTGTAATATTATCGCGCGTCATATGGTCGTTTTGTATTAGATCATGTCAATTTAATGATATCCAGTTGCAATTATAATTTAGAACTTTATTTGTATACATTTTTGTTTTATTATTATTAGATATCTGTGGAACAATTTAATTTATATTTTTAAAATTTAAAACTATTTTGACTTATTTGACTTAAATTATATTTTATACTTGCCAATAAGTTATGCATATTGTTTTTAAACTAGGTATTTATAATAAGGTATAAAATATTGTACATAAGGCATGTATCGTCACTCACCGAAATTACGTATGACGATATTACACCGGCGCCCAACTTGCCGCGCCTAGTTTACCGCGCCCAAATTTACCGCGATGTATTTACGTGACACCATTTTTTATAGATCCATCAAACTTAGTATCTAGGTTAGTAGGGGGGGGGTGTATGTATAAAAATTAATACATTTTAAATTTTGCTTTTAATAAAATATTTTTATTTCTCTGATAATTTCTATTACTTTTTTAAGATAATTATTATTTATAATCTGAATAAATATGTTATACAATTATAACTGTATATGAGTATCTCATAACATTTGTTGTTTTGGGTGATTTCATTGTAATATCATTGTAAAAATTATAACAGTTAAAAAGCAAAATTTGTTTTAGTCATATGTAAATTTATATCAAATAATTCAATATCATAGACACCTATTGGGTATAATACTAAACAGGTGTCATTTACTAACAAATTTTTATTTGTTCAATTAAACGAAAAATAACTTACCTTTAAGGCTTTAACGAGTAATTATTTCAAATGAAAAATATGCACTATGACGTAAACATTAAACGTCTGAACACTAGATATCATGGGTTCAAAATAAAATGATACAACCCGTTCCAGTCGTTGATAATGTCGCAGTCTATGTTATTAAATTAATTTTATCAAGTAACAATAATAATATTAATATAGTTGTTTTCGACGACGGTGATCAGCGACGTCGTCATTTCGGGAAAAAATAAATACTAATGTTAAAAATAAACAAAAATAAAAACACTATATTTTTTAACCTAACCGATAAGCAATCATGGCAATGCTAATTATGTGGAGATAGTAGTATTCGACGAGAAAAAAAATATATATTAATTTTGAGTATTTTAGTAATATTACTTAGATTATATTAAAAATGCTTTTGGCGCCCCGGTGGTCATTGGCGCCCGGTGCACGCGCACCTCTTGCACCCCCCTAGGCACGGCCCTGCATATTACTATGTCCCCGAAAGCTTTGTAGCTCCTAGACTTATTTTCTTCTTATAGAAAACTTTCCTGGCTTTCCGAATATATAGGTTTAATGCGTCGCCACCTTCCGGAACTTGGTCAAAAAAATTAAAAACGGTATATATCAATATATTTATTTGTTATCTGCCATAATTTAATCAAGTAACATTTCTATGCAAAAAATTTACTGAAACAATAAATTATTACAATCTTATTGAATAAATAACATACATACTATATGGTATAATAACATACTAATAGAAAAAAATCCCGAAAAAATTGATAACCTGTTCTTCTATAAAATAATAATTTAAAACTTATCTTTATACATACCTAATTATGTGACCTATCTATATGATAATTAATTATTATTAAAAAAAACCTATACAGTGGTTATATAAAAAAATATATTTACATATATAATTATATATTATTTAAATTCTATAACAGTTATTATTAAATAATATAAAATAGGTAGCTAGGTAGGTATAAAAATATAATAAATAATAATATACCTAATACACTATTATTAAATTTCTTGTTATAAACTTTGCAAATGAGATACTTATTATATTTATGTTGTATCTTTTCTGTTATATTGTTCTAATGTAGTAATATACCTATAAACTTTCTGTACTATTGGGCCCGTTATATTCAACTGAATAAATTATTATTATTATATTTGACTAATATCTTAGAGTGAAATCACCTAGGCATTTACACAAATTATATAATATATTTTTGAGAGTTTGACTAAGCGGTTTTATTTGACTTTGTATTCGACTTTCAAACAGAAATAAAAAAGTTTGTAAATTTGAATAATGTTTAGATTATTTTGAGACAATATTTAATTGATATGTCATATTATTCTCCATAATTTTTGTAATAAATGAAAATTATTGAAAAATACGGAAAAAACATTATTCTGTGTAAATACGTTTAATTTAAATACGTTGTAAGCTGAGCATGTGCTGAAGTCTTTTTAATGCTAGACTAGTAATAAGATAATAAGTATAATAATAATAGATAATAAGTATAATAATATAATAGTTAAATATTACATTTTATTAATAGGTACTTACCCGTATTGGCTGGTGGCAATGTACATACGTAAAGGTATTCAATTATTATAGTAGAACGAAGACGTTACTAAATAAGTTTGGAGTGTTTGAACAGGCATGCCACAAAAAATATATATTAACTAAATTATACGCTCGAGGGACTGCGGGAGACGGAAGTGCGAGACACTCGTCATCGTTACTCGTTAGCTATTGAGACATTGAGTATTGGCAGTTGTGGTGAGTGGCGGAGTGGAAGACGCGACACGAGCCTCTAGCGTCTACGAACGGTCGGGTACTCGGGTCGTCAGATACTCCGATAGTCCGATAACAACAATTTTGGAATTACCCACATTTTATTTTAACTAAATATATTATTCCTATTACTTATATCACTGGCCATATACTAGATAGTAGTATATATGTTACGGGCAAAGTGGAAAATTCGGGCAATGTATACAATGCCCGGGCATTGTACACAGTGACCGGGCATTGTATACAATGTCCGAGGTATATTGGACAATGTAAATTGTGAAGTATTTATACAAATAATCTGCATAATATATTTTGTTAGATGATAATGATAAACTAATATGAATTTATAATCGACATCTGATTGTGCTTGCATGTCGATCAAGTCAATTTGACAGCGAGAATTCATTTCAGAAGATATGATTGGTTTTACAACCAACCCTTTTTTAGCTGTACTTCCCTTCTTTTTACACGATTCGCAATTATTTAAGTATAACATTATTACATCTCTAGTTATATTTTTGTACTTTTTATTAATCTCGTGTTCCATTCTATTTCTACCTCCATGTCCAATTGACAAATGAACTTCATGTATAATATCATATAACTGAACATTATGCACATAATATTTTATTGCATTACCTTTAAATACATTTAAAATTTAATTAATTTAAAAAAATTGTAATATTCTTATATAAATAACCATATAAACGAGTATAATAATTATTAGTATATAATATCATTGATTAGGTAAAATAATATTATGCAGATTATTTGTATAAATACTTCACAATTCACATTGCCCAATATACCTCGGACATTGTATACATTGCCCGAATTTTCCACTTTGCCCGTAACATATATACATAGTTCATAATAATACGGTATCAACGATAATTAGGGCCGTATTTAAGATTTTAGCGCCCCCCCCTCCTGCCCATTTTGCTAATAATTAAATTTAAAACTAGTTGGTAAGTAATACTACTAATACTAACTATAAGTATTTGTGGTGTCTGTGTTTAGTATTTAAGTAAAATTAAAAAAAAAAAAACTAAGCAAATGCAGTGGCCTAGTAAATATTAATAATATATTTAAAAATGTAAAAAATAACAGAATATAACTAATATAAGTAATATACTAATAAAATATAAAATAAACATAAAATATATAACATATTATTAAATACATTATAATATATAAAATCATTACTTCAGTTTTTTGTTCTTGATAGGTAAAAAATAACAGAATTTAGGTTATATACTAATGAAATATAAAATAAATATAAAATATATAACATACTATTAAATTCCTTATAATATATAAAATCATTACTTCAGTTTTTTTTTCTTGCTTGTTTTGCTGCAAATGTTTTTATCACATCTGAGTAATTTAAGCTTTTAGTAAGAGTAGCTTCTATGTTAAGAACTGCAAGACTATTAAGTCTTTCTGAAGACATAGATGATCTTAAATAATTTTTTATTCTACGGAGTGTAGAAAAAGACCTTTCGGTTGAATAGTTGGAGGCCAAATTACAAAGGAACATTCTTAAAGCTCCATCAACATAAGGAAAAATTGTAACGAATTGTTTTTCTTTTATAAATTTACTCATGTCTAATAGGGTTTTAGGAGGGTTGGTGGTTAATTTTAATACACTTTGAAAAATTGTTTAAACCAACAAAGTGTATAATGAAGTTATTGTATTAATGTAATTTTAACTAAATTAATATTAATCATTTTAAAAATGTATTAAATGTAACTACGAGAGCTAAATTATAAAACATAAAACTAATACCTAACCGACAATCGCTAAAAATACTTACCTTTTATTTCTTTTTTTGAAAAAAAATCAAATATTTTTGGAAGTTTTGAAATATTATTTTCAATTTGCAATTTTTTTTTTGTTTGCAGCTCCGAAAAGTTTTTTTTTTTTGATTCGTTTTATTCTTCTTCTCTATTGGCTTCGGCCTTTAAGACCATGCCGCTATAAACAAATCTTGCCATCTGTTCCTGTCCTCTGCAACTTCTCTCCATCTAATTCCTGGTCCTATCGCTTTTATGTCCTTCTTTACACAGTCATCCCACCTCAACCTGGGTCTTCCTAAAGGTCTTTTCCCTATAGGCTCTTCCTCTATTACCAGCCTAACAAGAGATCCTTGCTTACGCCAGGCATGACCTCCCCACATGAGTCTTCTTTTTGTTATCTCTTTAATTATATCAGGCCTCTAAAACTGCATTTGAATATCATAATTATGCAATTTCCTCCATTCGTTTGTTTGGTTATCAAAGACCGGTCCATATATTTTTCTTAAAACCTTTCTTTCGAATACTCCTAGTCTCTGTTCTTCGGCTTTTCTCAGTGCCCAAGTCTCAGATCCGTACATGACAATAGGTCGTAATAATGTCATGTACATTCTTATTTTTAAATTTTTAGAGAGGGTCCTAGATTTCAGTACTTTTTCTAACCCATAGTATCCATTATTAGCTAGTTGTATTCTCGACGACACCTCAGTTTTAAGTTCATTGTCTTGAGTAATAATAGATCCGAGATACTTAAATTGTGAGACTTTCTTAAAAATATGTCCTTCTAATTCGATATGTTGTCCTAGTCTGTAATTTCTGCTATTTCTGCTAACAGTTAAGTATTCTGTCTTATCATCGTTAACGGTTAATCCCACTTTCTCTGCAGCCTTTATAAGTTTTTTTCCCAGCCTTTTTATCGTCTCAATATCATCTCCTAAGAGAGCTATATCGTCCGCGTATGCTAAAAGTCCTATTGTTATTTGTCCCAGCGCAATTCCTTCTGAAACGTTCATTTCTCGTACTATTTTTTCCAGTACCAGGTTAAACAACACTGGGGAAAGCGCATCCCCTTGCCGGAGACCTGTCGTTACCCTCACAGGCTGAGAAGTTGTGTTCGCTATCTTAACCTTTATATCCGTCTGGTTGATGCTGGCTCCAATGAGGCTTATAATTTTACTTGGGAATCTAAATTCTTTGAGTTTATTTATAAGGCTTTCTCTATGAATAGAATCATAAGCTTTTTTAAAATCTACAAACAATATGATTCGTTTTATATCAATAATAAATATATTAAGTATAATATATTTTAATATGAATCTTATAAATGAAACTTAAACATAGTAAATCAGTTTTGCTGCAGACTTCACAAAACAGCACTACAGAAGACAGAGAAAACACAGTACAATTTTGACGATAGTCGATATGGTCATAGACAAGTATAAGAACGATCAACGAATGAACGCAAAACAATAAAACAATATTATTCTTATCGTATGATGGCCGATGGATATGGGTATAATACTATAATTGTTGTTCTTAGCAAACCGTATATACTGGGAGCCTATTTAACAGTGATATGGGAAATACGGGCGATACCGATACGGCAAAAAATAAATAATGTCCGCCGTGACCGTGCTCGCCGCTCGGAATTCGGAGGCTGTTGTAATATTCCGCGGTTATAGATTGGGAAACAAATAACAATATTGTACAATTATTGTCAATTACCTATAATAATTATAATTTATTATAATTATAATAATTTATAATATTTAGTATTTTGTATTATATTATATTTTAATTATTAAAATAATGTATAATTTTTGCGAAAACTTTTTTATAGTCTTCGTAAAAATTTTGGCGCCCCCTTGACATATTCCCGGGAGGCTATTGCCCCTCCGAACCACCCCTTAAATACGGCCCTGACGATAATTTAGAACTCACTGATAATAATGTAATAATACGTTTATTTTGCGTGTGGGTGCGCGCGTGTGGCCATATTTTATTGTACATAATATTTATCCAATATCCATTATTTAACTTTGTAATTATTCAAACGTAAATAATACAACATAATTTGGAAAACTGAGACTGAGACTAACCTGGTAAATGGTATAAAATATACGCAGTACAATTATAATATTATTATATTAGAAAGTTAAGGTTTCGTATATTATTTTTATCTTACATTTGTATGCAGGATTAATATCTGCGGACTGCAGATATAATTACTTGTAGTTTGATATTATGACCATCACAGCTAGGTACCTTACTACTCCACAAAATGTCCACCGTTGCGCAGCCGCAAATCGTCTTGGAGCAATTCGCAAACGGTTTACGGACGGGGACGATCACAAGTTTCCCCTCCGCTCTTCTTTTTGAGTTAAATATTTCTAGGGCAGGTTTCAACTTAGAGGGGCCGTTTCGGTTTAGGTCCCTCGAAAACGTACTCCAGTATTCGAGGGTCTTAGACCCCCTCCCCTAGGCGTATTTTGTAAAACGTTTAGTTTTTGTTCGACATTTTTGAAACTCGAGTTATGGTTAGATTGGAGGTAGGTGATCAAATTTGGCGTCTTGTGTGTGACCGTAGGAACCGTTTTTCCCAGTCTTCTGGGGCTTTGAAAGTTCAAAATTGGAGTATTTTTCTGTTTTTTTTTGGCACGGACACTTAGATTTTGGGCGGCGAGCCGTTTTTATAGTCGGATATTACAGAAGACTTTTTGATTGATGGGTACTGAGATCGAGGTTAACCGATATTTGGTTCGGGGGTTATATGATTTTTCGTATGTTCATTGTACTTAAAAAATAACGTAATTACATGTTTTTTGGATTTTAAGTTTTCGCTCGATCACTACAAAACTTATGATCTTAATATTTTGGCGTACGAAAATTCAAAAAGGGTCTATGGTCAAAGAGCGTACGGCCATTATTTTGCCCCAAATCGGGTAGAAAAAAATTGAAAAAAGCATTAAGTGATTTTTCGTATACCCATACGTTTTCTTATATGGCAATATGGTATATGTAGATTTAACGTTTTAAGTATAAATTATTTTGTACTTTGTTTCGGAAGTATTTAGTTGTTTAACGTTTTATCCTTAGGTCCGTGCAGCAAAGGCCAGTCCGGCCAAACCGTGCTGTTATAGTGTGTTTGGTTTTGTAGCCCGAAGTCGTTTTTAAAGTGTGAACATTTTGAATACAAGAATTAAGTTTGTGTTTTTTAAATTTGTTTTATTGTTTTTGGTTTTTGGTTAACCAGTGCCGGCCCCTTTTTGACTTAGAGGTTAGCTGGTTTTTTCATCTGTGGATAGGTAATTATTAGTCATCTTTCCGTAGATACCAGAACAACAGCAAACCTCATCACTATACAATAGGCTATTTTCTGTATGAAAAATGCATAAAAATATAATTTTAATGAGTTCAAAGTCTTTATTTTTGTTTTTGTATTTAGTTCACGCTGAAGTACTAAGGGTAAGCCTTTTTCATGATCGATCATTATAGACGTGACGTTTGCGCGTCAAACCGTGTAGGTCTAGCGAATGTCGCTATGTAAATTTGTACATACAAATGGGAATAATACTATTGGTATGTAATAGTTAGACGCTCTTAGAGCGCTTTCAGACGAGACACTTTGTGGCCGGCTCCAAGAATCTTGCCACCGTACACAAAAAGTAGACATTGCTTCACACGAGACACTTACCATACACTCGTGTCCGATTCACTACGTTGAAATATATAAAAATGTTTTCCAGACGCCTATTCGTGGTGCGAGCTCTTGGTTCTTTGGCTCTTTAGTTTATTTAAAAAACTTAAATACTAAAATACGTATACATTTTATGGAAAACATATGTTTATTACAATCAACTATCGTTTCTTTCTTCTTGTGAAGAAAGAAGAAAGAGAAAGAGAAGAAAGAAACGATAGTTGATTGTAATAAACATATGTTTTCCATGTACTTCCTCCTGACCCAGATTTCAAATTCTTTCTTTTAGCCTGTTCTCTAGAAAATGAGTTCCTCAAACTCTTCCATTTTCTTTGTAACTCTTGCACTACAGTGTAAAACATTTCATAATTTATATTATATTTGTAAGTTAATTATTTTTATTGAATTATATAAATAAAATAATAATAAATTTAGTAGAAGTGTCTTAAGACATTTTTTTGTTATTTGTCGAATATTATTTATTTCCAGATATCTCGCGTCAGGATGTACATTAACAGAACTTCATTACGATTACAGAATTGGAGTATCTACATTGAGTAATATCATACAAGAGACTTGTGTTGCAATTTGGGATAATTAAAAAAATGCATATATGCCAGAGCCAACGGAAGAAAAATGGGTGGAAATTGCAGAACTCTATTGTAGCATAACAAATTTTCCTAACTGCATTGGCGCGATTGATGGAAAACACATCAGGGTAGTCAAACCAGCACATAGCGGCTCATTATACTACAACTATAAACATTTTTTTTCGATTGTTCTCTTAGCTGTTTGTGACGCAAATTAATGTTTTATCGCCGTAGATATCGGAGACTACGAAAAAAATAGCGATTCGTCAATTTTTAAAAACTCAAATTTTTACAAAAAAATGATTAAAAAAGAACTGTCCATTCCCGAAGATTCAGTACTTCCAGGAGCGAGTGACTATAAACTGCCTTACGTAATTGTGGGAGATGAAGCGTTTGGTTTGTCATAATGTAATGCGTCCATATGCCGGAAAAAATTTACCTCTAAAGAAAAGAGTGTTTAACTATAGGCTTTCAAGAGCTCGTCGATTTATTGAGTGTGCTTTTGGTATTATGTCTAATAAATGGAGAATATTTCATAGGCCATTAAATGTATCCGAACCATTCGCTGAAAATATTATAAAAGCGTGTGTACTATTACACAATTTTGTTCGTGTACGAGATAATAATTCATTAAGGTTTGAGGACACATTATCATATGAAGGGTTTCAAGATGAAGATGAAAGAACAGACAACCATCCAGGAAAAACACCTACTACAATTCGTGATAAATTTGCTGATTACTTTATGGGCGAAGGAAGTGTTCCTTGGCGATTAGATAGCATAAATAAGTAAAAATATAATTTAATTTTAAGTGATCTAAGTAAAATAGTTAAGTAAAAAATAAATTAAACTATTAAAGTATAATATTATGTATGTATTGCCTATTTGTTTTGAATAAATTAATACTTTCTTAAAATATAATGTAAATGTGTTATATGAATACTTACAAACTTCTTTTTGTTGATTTGTTGTCATTGAGTCATATCCTTCATAGAATAATCGACATATTTCCAGCCATGAGTTTTGTTTAATTATTTTATTTGCATAATTAGGACTTGCTGTATCCCACAATTCTACACGCTTCTCAATTTCGATTATAAATTTGTCTGTATCGAGACTCATTGTACACAGTGTCATATTTTACAAAAAACTATATAAGTTTTTCGAAAAATACTGTAATACGTTATATTATAACGTATTCACTAATTAAAAAATAATTTTACGTAATTTAAAAATCTAAATAATCTAGAGTCCACGTGTCTCGTCTGAACGTACTAATTTAATTTAATTTGTTATCAGTGGCTCGGACACAGACACAGTGTCCGTGTCTGTGTCTCGTGTGTACGAGTGTAATTATAGCAATGTTATCTTAGTCGCGAGATTCTTTTCAGACACTTTGTGGCTGGACACGAGTGTCTCAAAAGAATCGAGCGGCTATAAATATGCTGTTATAAATAGAAACGTTCACACGAGACACGGACACAGACTTCGTGTCCCGCCACTGAATCAGCGTGTCGCGTCCCCTCTAGTCGCCGGACACAGTGTCTGTGTCTCGGCCACAGATAACAAATATATTTCAATCAGTACGTTCAGACGAGACACGTGTGTCCAGATTATTTATTGCCATATTATTTTTTTAAACATTTTATTTTTATTTATATTAACGTTTTAATTTATTAAAATAATATATTATAATTAAAATTTAAAAAATTAGTTATGAGTTTTGATACTGACAAATTAATTATTGAAATTGAACGTCGCCCTTCGTTATGGAACACATCACACTCCGATTACGCCAATAAAACTGTAAAACAGGATAGCTGGAACGACGTTTGTCGAATTTTTAAAGAAGGGATTGACTCGTTGGAAAAAAAAGAGAAGAACATTTATTGTAAGTAATTTATAAGTTACTATATTTTACTAGTACAGAGTATTTTACATTTTGATTAAAAATATATATAATAATATAATATATAATATAACGTTGTCACTTTTTGATACTTTCGTATTGCCAAGGAACTTCTCCAGCACCCATGAAGTAGTCAGCAAATTACTCTCGTATACTGGTAGCAGCTTTTCCCGATGTATTATCTGGTGATCCGTGTTCATCTATAAGTCCTTCATATGATAATGTGTCTTCAAAGTCCAACGTGTTTCCATCCCGAATACGAACAAAATTATGTAGAATTACACATGCTTTTATAATGTCTTCTGCAAATTCTTCAGATACGTTCAAGGGCCTGTGAAAGATTCTCCATTTATTCGAAAAAATCCCAAAAGTACATTCTATGAAAGGTCTGGCTCTTGACAACCTGTAGTTGAACACTTTTTTTTTTGTTGATAAATGTTTTCCTCCATAAGGCCTCATTACATTTTGGGATAAACCAAAGGCCTCATCACCTACAATAACAAATGGCAATTTTGATTCTTCCCCTTCTGGAAATGAGGAATTTTCTGGAATTTTCTGGAATATTGAGCTCTTTTTTAATAAGTCTTTGATAAAATACTGAATTTTTGAATATTGACGAGTCACTATTTTTTCCATAATCTCCAATGTCCACAGCAATAAAACAGTAATTTGCATCACATATAGCTAATAAAACGGTGGAAAAAAAATGTTTGTAATTATAATACAAAGATCCACTATGTGCCGGTTTAACAATACGTATATGCTTCCCATCGATTGCGCCGATACAATTAGGGAAATTTGTCACACTCAAAAACGTTTCTGCTATTTTCAACCAATGTTCTTGTGTAGGTTCTGGCATATAAATTCTCCTTAAGTTGGACCATATAACTTTACACATTTCTTGAATAATTGAACTTAATGTGGAAATACCAATTCTAAAACTGTAATGCAATTCAGTCAAAGTACATCCTATAGCGAGATACCTAAAGAAATAAAAATATATGATTATTTATATATATATATATAATATATATATAACTTGTTTATCAATCGAAAAACATAATATGGCTAAATTTAATTTAATATTTTTACAACGGTCCTTTTGAATCTAGGTAGGTATATAATGTCCTTACGTAAAGATAATTATAATTATGTTGGTTATTTAGATAGAAAGCAATGCATTTAATTTTATTACCATGTAGGAAAATACATACTGGTATATTAGGGTTCCGTACTTCAAAAGAAAAAAACGGAACCCTTATAACATCACTTTGTTGTCCGTCCGTCCGTCCGTCTGTCAAGAGCGTTTTTCTCAGGAACGCGTGGAGGTATCAAACTGAAATTTGTATATGATACTCAGGTCTACTGTCCCTGGAAGCTGTAGAAAAATCAACCTTCTAAGCCAACGCAATCAAAAGATACAGCCATTTAGGCCGCAAATTTATTATATGGATGTTGTAATTGATTATTATTATTATTTACCACAACATTATATTATTATTGTCTTTTTTTGAGTCTTTATAAATCTTGTTCAGTGATATTGTCATAATACCTATTATATTATAATATATAATATATATAACACTGCAGCCGTGGTGTTAAAATTCTTTTGTCTTGGCATTGCTGCCGTATTGACAGTAAATTGTGTCTGGACTAATTTTACCGCTATCACCACCGGTCACCATACCACTGCAGTGTTTGGGGACTGAGGACCTCAAAAGAGCCAAGAGGTCGTTACACGGACATTTTTTGTCACCGTCTTGCAGGTGCGTAACACAGAAAAAGTTACGCTCAGCAGTCAGCAGATCACGTTTAGCTCCGTTAGTCTGAACATCTTAAAATACTCATAACTCGCTTTAAAATTGTATACGAGGTAAATTCACTCTAATTTTAAACTAACGGAGCTAAACGTGGTTTGGTGAGCGTAAAATTGTTACGCACTTATAAGACGGAGACAACAATAAATAAATGTTTCTGTAGCGCCTTCTTATAGTACCTATATTATAAATAATATATTATAATATATTCATTTATTATGCTACGAAAATACGGGATACGGAATTCTTTTTATAGCATGGTCTTAGAAGAGACTAATCTGATATTCTGATTTTCCGAGATTGTGGTTTATAGTAATAATTAATATTGTTTTTATTTTGATCAATATACTTTGTATAATAATATCACAATATTCACAACAACAAATTCTTAATTTTAGATAAAACTCGTAAAACCGCACTCAAGCATGTACGGGTATTTGACATAAATCATAAATCACCTAAATTCTCGGAAACGGAATATGCGGGCTCGTTGGGGATATTGAACAATGGTATCTAGATAAAAATATATTAATTACATATTAAAATGTCAATCTTTATAAATTTAGCCTTTGTAGCTTTAATTAGTTAATGTGAAATAATTATTTATCATTATTGAAGAAAGACTTCTTTCTTGAGGTGTGTGTGGAAAAAAAATCGTAACGAAAAATGAAATGATAAGAAAAATGAAACGACACCTTTCTTTATTTATTTATCTTGCAAGTCACGCACGGCGGCGGCGGCCAATAACGATTGCGCACCGCGGGGTAACAACTCCGCCGAACTTTTTTATGTATTGATTCCGCCGGCTACCGACTATCAATCCGCCGAGTATTTGTAAATTGTTTATTATTTATAACAGAATGTAAAAAGCTTATGTTTACATTTATGTTTTATTTCATAAGTAGGTACACACTATAAAGTATAACTTACTGTAATTTGTAGTTAAATCGTAACAAAATTTAAATATACAAACTGATTCTTATATAATAATAAAAAGCCTAAACAATAACAAAATCTGCAAAAACAAAAATTACGAAAAAAAAAATATATAACAAACATTTTTGACGATTAAATAAATAAAAAATTCGATAGATTCTCTTACATAAAACTGGCTATTCAAACCACTATTTTAAAAATTGACCACATTATATTATATTTTTATTACTTTAATTTTTTTCTTACTATACCACATATCATAAACAATACCTATATATTTGAATTATTTTGAATATTATATATAAATATAACTCTATAAAAAAATTTGACGATTTTACTTCATTTTGTAAAAATAATAATCACTATATAGATATTTGAGTTATATTATTTTAATAAATATTATCCGTTATGGATGAAAATGTTTGAATTATTTTTTTTAAATAAAACTTATTTTATACTATTATGGCGAACTAAGTGTACCCTATAACCTAAATTACTAATTTAAAAAAAAATTCTGTATAATATCATATTTTTATGTTATTGTTTAATAAACAGTCGGCGGAATCAACATAAATATTTAAATATATTCATCTACTTTCCACAGTTGAGTGTACCGACCATGTCTCGGCGGTTTTTATTATTTGACTTTGTATTCGAATTTCAAAATAAAAAAATGTTGGTTAATTTAAATGATGTTAAATTGTTTTGAGACAATATTTAGACAAATTAGTGAAATTTATGTCATACACTCATACTCTCAAAAATATTATTCTCTATCGTTTTTATAATTGGTAATTTTACATTGAGATTAATCAAAAACATAAAAAACATGATACTGTGTAAATGCGTTTTGTCTATGTGGCGGGTAGGCCAGAGAGAGAAAACAAACGGTGCTTGGTCAGATCCTATACAGCACGAAAAACAGCAAAAAACTTTCTTTTTTTTAATAAACAATTTCATGTTACAGGTTATGACGCTATGTGCAGTAGCGTAATTACGAAGGGTGGTATGGGGGATAGATCCCCCCATGAGTTGTATGTATATATTGTTTTATACAGTAATTCCTAAAAATAGTTCAAATACAAACTTATAAATTGTTACGAAACTAAAAAAAAATAATCCAATAATGTGTTAGACCGCAAGGCGTAGTCGCAGTTTAGCAACCATGCCATTTTTAAAAAAATGTTTGGAACATGTATTTCAACAAGTTAAAACGACACTGCAAAACAATTTGTTTAAATCATTATTTTGAAATTTGAATATTATGCTATAACCTTACGAAGTTCGTGATCTTACGTTTTTACGTAGGTATGCACACAACGTTGTATTTTCCTGCCGAGCGCCGCATCTATAACACATTTTTCAATATTTTTTATGGAGCCTATGTTCATCAACGTTTTTATACGTATAGTGATATTAACAATTTGAATAATCCATTAGTTTTTAAATTATGACATTGAAATTCATATATGTAATGTTTATATTTTTTATTAATTTGAATATCTAATACGTATTAGGTACATATCAGTGGCGTAGCATGAAACTTTGTGGCCCTGGGGCCTATAAAAGTTGGAGGCCCTCTTTAATGTAAAAATTAAACAGTGATTATTCTATGATGTGAGTCCTGTGGCCCCGGTGGCCCCGGCCTAAATACGCCTCTGGTACATATTAATATACGACTTGTAAATTAAAATATTATTATCCAACGAGAGGACCGGAGAACCTCGAGTTTGGCGACCGGAGCCATTATACTTGTTATTTAACTGTTGTCTGTAAGCATTATTTTTACTTTGAAACCTAAGTAAAATAATTTGAACGCGAGAGACTGGAGATATACTCGCAATCACAGAATGTTGAGAATCACGATAATTACGATTTCATTTATATTTGTCTACCAGAATATGTGCGCATACTTAAAAACGTAAAATCGCCAACTAATTGGTTTGGGCCTATTTTGTGTTCAATGTAGCACATTATATTAGCATACATACCATTACTGATGTAGAGAAAACTTATTATTAACAAGAAATGTGTATGTGTCCATAGAAAGTGTAAGCATTGTGCTTCGATTGTCAATTTTCTTGATTTATTATTGTATCCAAGGGCGTCCGCAGGGGGGGGGGGGCAAGTAGGGGCATCTGCCCCCCCCCCTTGGCTTTTTCATGGGCCAATTTATCATAACCATTATGTAGTATAAAATATCATAAAATAAATATTATTTAAATTAAAAACATTTTTTGAAACGTTGAGAGCCACGGTCAACACATAGTCGACAAATGTTATGTGGATTTTTATGGGTGTATTAAACTATTAACTATTATATCATCGGTTTTCGATGCACGGTTTCGACTTTTATAATATGTGAATATTTATTATTTACTATGTTTAGTAGGATCTCGTGATTTCATTGGTATCATTATTTATTGATTATAAATACTAAAATACTACTCGTATTTAATACTATTTATAATCATTAATCAATGTTGGTATATTTGGATTTTGCGTAGCTATTTTTAGTGTGTATTAATTATTTTTTCCCGAATGACGATTGACGACGACGACGACGGCGACGGCGACGCCGATGTCGAAGAACGCAGCGGTGCTATTTTTAATAATAATATAGATATATAATATTATTTCGACAAATGGAGTTGACTGTCGACGTCGCGGCTCAGTTTTAGCGTGGAAACTTCTTATAATATACCATATACGTCATATACGATATACCCATCATAAATATTGTGTCGCTCAGCATATTAACATCTACTCAGTTGATCTTTTATTACTTAATGTTATTTATGAGTATACTTGTGTCTTAGTGTGTAGTTAGTAGAAGTTGGACACATTTAATTTTATAAGTAACCTAAAATTATCAAATCAGTGACTACATTTTATGTATATAAAAAAAATGTATTTGTTAATTTAAAGTTGTACATTAATTAATTAAATCTAATACTGTAAGATTCGCTTCTAACGTTCTAACTATACATATTATTAATAATTTAATTTTTGAGTTCCCTACTTATATGATGGAAAACACGCCAAAAACAATTAGGTACTTTATCACTAATCAGATAATAAAACAAAAATTAAAAATTAAAATACCTTGCCCCCCCCCCCTTGACAAATTCCTGCGGACGCCCTTGATTGTATCATCTACATTACTACATTATAATAGTACCTACGTCCAAGTGTCCAACAATCTACATTATGTATATTATTAATATATATTATAATGGCATAATGTATAGAATATAGATATTTAAATGTGGGTCTACGGGAGGATTGGCTGGTCACCGATATAGTCAAGGGTGGGACCTATAATTATGTCCAGACTTGGGTAAAATACTTTTTAAAAGTATTTCAAATACATATTCCGAATACTTTATGATAATAATATTCTTACCTATTTGGAATACTTCACAAAATGTATTCCAAATATTTTTCGAATACTTATTTTCAGTATAGATTTAGATTTCAATAGCAAAAATATTATTTTTTCATTTCTGTGTTTATAAATGAACATTATTATAATCTCGATAATACACGCACCTATCTGGCTATCTATAAGCTATTTGGCTATAATTTAAATTCAAATTAATATAAATAATAAGTAATAATTAGTAATATATAAGAGTATACCTATATAAGAAAAAAAGTATTCCGAATACTGTACTCAGAATACTTGTAAAAAGTATTCAAAATACCGTATTGAATACCTACTTTAAAAACAAAGTATTTAAAAAGTATTCGGAAAAATACTTTAAAATTAAAAAGTATTTCGAATACAGTATTCCGAATACAGTATGTCACGTGCGATTCTTGGAATCGATTTAGTTCGATAGTCGTTACCAATCGAATAAATACGTCATAACAAATATTATTATTTTTAATTGGTATATTCAAACATACAAACATCGGATATTTCGATTGTTTTCTATCGATTGTTTGAATACCACATCAAATTCATTAGTCGTTCGGTACTCGCGGAGCAGGGTATTATTTATTAATCGAACACAGACAGCCGAAGCAGAAAGGGCTAAAAAATGTAAGTTAAGAAATAACAAAAGAATCAGAATTCAAATGTTTTTTACAAAATGTATCATTTTTATGTCGGAATTTTTAACCATTTTTATTAATTATTAATTATATTTTACTCTATACCTACATACCTAATTATTTTTTTTTTTTTTTAATTTTTATTGTTTCAAGTAAGTAGTTCAGTTGATCAAACATATACATTTATAATCTATTTAATCAATTCATGAAAATAAAAACTATTTAATATTTTATTTAAAAAAAAAAAATTTATGTTAAATAATAAATAATATTAGGTATATTATTAAATTCAATATTTTTAGTAAATAATTAACTTTAAAAAAAAAAATGGAGGGAAAATGTCCGCATCAAAAATATATCTGGAGGAAAATTTCCCTTTACACAGCCTGGCACATCTAAGGTCCATGGATCAGTTTTTAATCAGTCATAATGAAATACAAAGGCTCCCAAAAAATGTACTTTTTTGATTCTTAATTTTTTACAACAAGTTTTTTAATTAATATAAATTATAATTATTTTAGATGTACAACCAATGCCAGCAGCACCAATGCCAGCCGCACCAATGCCAGCCGTACCAATTCCAGCCGCAACAATGCCAGCCGCACCAATGCCAGCAGCACCATTACCAACAGCACCAATACCAGCAGTACCAATACCAGCTGCAGCACCAATACCAGCTGCAGCATCAATGCCAGCCGCAGGTGATTCATCACCATGCAGGTAACATCCAGATGCCATCTTTGCAGCAGAAGCCACTGGCTGTTGCTGCTGCTGCAGATTCTCGGCCACTAGACAAGCCAGAGGTTAAGTCTAGTCTAGTGGTCAAGAATAAAGATTTTGCCTATGGTAAGTTTAATAGTTTATTACATTTCAGTTAATATAACATACCTATTTATATTAAAACATTATTATTATAATTATTTATTACAGAATGTTTCATATGCCATAAGATGGGCCACAAGGCCAACGTTTGTTGGTTTAGGGGTAAGCCATATGGTGAGTATATATTAATATATTTTATTAATTTATAATAAGATTAAGATAATATTTTACAATCATACACAGTAGGTAGTAATGTAAAATTGGCCAAAAACTATGATTTATTTTTTATTATAATAAGTCCATAGTGTAAAACTTCCAAATTCATTAAATATTTCTTCATTGAGTTTATAACTACCTAATAATTAGTGTATATTATTATTATATGGGTACTGACTACTGATCAATAATTTATTGTAAATGCATTTTACAATTCTCATATTTTAAATAATAATGATTAACTAGGAACTTCAAATGTATTGATTAATCTATGTTTCAGTTAATTCAAAAGTGAGGCGATCGCGGTCCAGGCGGGCACGGTCGCCTTCGCTACGAGCACAGTCTCCAAGTAACCAGTCAACTTTGCGTCGTCCCCAGTTAAATGCACGACGTGCCCAGTCGTCTGCACCACCTGCCAAGTCGCCTACACCACCTGCCCAGTCGCCTGCACCACTTGCCCAGTCGCCTGCACCACTTGCCCAGTCAACGACACGACGTACCCAGTTGCCTGCGCCACCTGCCAAGTCGACGACGCGACGTGCCAAGTTGCCTGCGTCAACTGCGCAAAGTGCCCAGCCGACTGCGCAAAGTGGGCAGTCGCCTCATGGACGGCGGAGTGCCCAGTCATCGTCACAACGTGACCAGTCTTCCATAGACCAATCTCTATACGAAGAGTGCATGTCCGGGAAAAAGCGGTCCAGTGACTAGGTATGTATAAATACATGAAATTATGTCCACTCCGCCTAAAAAATTACCAAAACAATTTGTTACATAATCATGTTTCTATACAGTGTCCCGTGAGGATATGCCCATTAGCCGTAGAGGGGGACTCACTACCCGGACAAAGACAGGTTTTTGCCGTTTTACATATTATAGACTAAAATTTTTAAAAATTATTAAAAATCATTTTGATTAATGAAAAAAAAAAAAGTTGAAAAGTCAAAATGTTCACAACCCTATAAAACAGCCATCTTCAAATGCAGGTTCAAAAATAAATTAACCAAAAAAAAAATAAAATAAAATATCTATAGTCCTTGTCAGTGTTGGGAATACATAACTAATAATATATCTAGATAAAGATAAATATAACAGTACTACAATTTATCTAGATAAAGATAAATATAACAGTACTACAATTTATCTAGATAAAGATAAAAATTAATACAATTTTATCTAGATAAATATCAGTTAATTTCATGTTTAATTTTGTAAATATTCAGTGAAATAGGTATTAATTGAAAAAAAATACATAATTTAAAACATATTAAAAATAAAATGGTTTATTTTTTAAATACCTACATATGAAAAGTCATTCTCATCATTCTCAGACTTAATTAAATAAAAATACGAAGAAGCTATTAGCTAACATTTAAAATAATAATAATAATAAATGCCCCAGTGGCCTGGTCGAGTGGCACATCGAAAAGCAGGATTAATAATAATAACGAAACGCTTATAAAATAATAATAATAATTCAAACCACGTTTGATCTAAATTCTAAAACATAAAATAATTTTAAAAGTTCCATCATTTAACCTATTACACCTGGGTGTTAAAACTTGTATAGCCTTACTAAATAACCTCTCAAATGGTGCTTAGGATGGAATTGTAGAATTATATTTTAGGAATACCTCTAATAATGAGGTATTGGTTCAAAAAGTCTTTTTTTTTTCAACTTAAGAAAGATATCGATTGTAAATTTGTATTATTTAAAGTTTTTATCTCTGAACCAATTGTATTTGTTATACAGATATTGCTATAAAATAAACGTTTGTTTCCCGTGTAATATACAGTATACAGAAAATAATGAGAATACAAACATTTTTTTTAATTTTCAAACATTCTAATCTTTTTCAAGTCCATTAAAATAAACTATCTAGATATGTACTCATAGATAACTAGAATTTTATCTAAATGAGATCTAAATAAATTACATAACAGAACTGAAATTTTTCTAGATAAGATAAAAGATAAATAAGATAGATATTTCCCAACACTGGTCCTTGTCTTTGTGAGTCTAATAAAAAAACACATTTATTGTATATTTATTATCTAAAACTGTTCACCACTTATAAGCATAGATAATTGAATAATGTTTTATACAAGGTAATAGATATTTTTAATACAATAATCTACATGAGGTAATAGATAAATTTAAAAATAATTTTTTAGATAGTAGATAACCCAATGAATTTTAATTTGTTAACAGATATGTATGGTATAAATGGCAACGGTGTTGGACAATGATTGTAAGAAAAACAATATATTTAAAATACTTTTGTTTGAAAAATCTAATGACTTTTTTTAATTTTTAGGAGATGAGATAGCTGAGAACAACAGTAAGCTTACAAATTACATATTTCTTACAACATTTTTATTTTTATTACATTTAATTTGTTTTATATTTTTTTCAGCAATATACTTTTTTTTTTTTACTCAACGTGTCTTTTAATTCCTTTGAAAAATTCCTAAAATACCTATAAGATTAGTAATATTATTATTTATTATATTAAGTTTTTTGAAATAGGTCTTTGCTGTCTCCGTCTGCGCTTAGCAGTTTACGTTTAGCTTGGTTAGTTTAAAAATTATAAAACTAAAATATTTGTTTATTGGTTTTTTTTACAGGTTTAGTTTTTCAGGACCTTATACTCAAACATAAGTTCATAGATAAATGTATGTATAATATATGAATTAATATTTAGTTAAAATTCTTAGTAGGTATAAAATATCTATTGAACTCGAGAGTCCATGTTGGTAGCTTAGAGAGTGAATCTAATTAAAACTAATCATCAAGGTATATTCTGAATTACAACCATAATAATTAAGACTTGTGGTCTTAAAAAAAAATGTATTGAAGAAAGTGAACAATAAATCGTTGAATAAAACTTACAAAGAACTTAAAATATAGGGACATTATACCTTTCATTTTCTAATTTATTATTATTATTTAATATAAAATAATACTGATTAGGCAATACTGAGTAGGTACGGTATGAATAGGATTGTGATAAATACAAAAAAAGGAATAAGGATTAGCATAAAATTAATCAATAAAAAAGTCAATGTGCATATAATATAATGTAAAAGTTTCAAATCCTGACAAAAAATTCTTTTGAATTACAACAAAATAAATTTAATTACTATTCTTCATTTAGATATCGAATTTCATTAGAAATTAGGTAAGTATTGAATATATTATTTGTGAATTATTAACTTAAATAATCTAACTTATTCTCTGGAAAAGAAACTATACACTTCTGCAGTATTTCTTGATGTTGCACAGGCCTTCGACAAAAAATTGTGCCTATGTATTTTTAATATTTTTCAACTGCCACGGTTACAATATATAAGGAGCCTTGCATTAAATTATCACGCATTTTTATTCAACAAATTTCAAACAATTTTATTGATATTTATAGAAAAAAAACTAAAAAAAATGGAAACTGAAAATGTCCGTAAAGAGCTCAAAAAGAATCATATTATTTTCAAAATTTTATCGTGTATAGAAAATTCAAATACAAACAACCAGTGAAAATTTCATGCATTTACGATCATTTGTTTTAGAGTTACACCAAAAACCAAAATCAATTTTGTCAAAAACCGATTTTGCGTAAAAATTCCTGTTTTTCCTTAATTTTCATGTTGTTTTTTCCGGCGCTTTTGAAAACTATTGGGAAAATCGAAGCATTATTTCGACTACTTATCGTGTACACAGCACAAAAATAAAAAATAAAATAAAATAAAACACACATCATTGTAAAATCAATACATTCATCGTTTCACTCAGAATCTAAAAGTTCCAAATAGTTCGGCTAATGGCCCCGGGGTCCATTGTTATGATTTAACGGGGGCCCAGGGGTTCTTTGCACCCCTAGCACCCCCGGTTGTTGCGGCTCTGCTTACCGACCTGCCGAATGCGCGGCCGGCTATTTTTCATTACGACGTACGGGCGCCGCGGCGCTCGGACCGGTCGGTGNAAATTTAAAAAATTAGTTATGAGTTTTGAAAGTATGAGTTTTGATACTGACAAATTAATTATTGAAATTGAACGTCGCCCTTCGTTATGGAACACATCACACTCCGATTACGCCAATAAAACTGTAAAACAGGATAGCTGGAACGACGTTTGTCGAATTTTTAAAGAAGGGTTTGACTCGTTGGAAAAAAAAGAGAAGAACATTTATTGTAAGTAATTTATAAGTTACTATATTTTACTAGTACAGAGTATTTTACATTTTGATTAAAAATATATATAATAATATAATATATAATATAACGTTGTCACTTTTTGATACTTTCGTATTGCCAAGGAACTTCTCCAGCACCCATGAAGTAGTCAGCAAATTACTCTCGTATACTGGTAGCAGCTTTTCCCGATGTATTATCTGGTGATCCGTGTTCATCTATAAGTCCTTCATATGATAATGTGTCTTCAAAGTCCAACGTGTTTCCATCCCGAATACGAACAAAATTATGTAGAATTACACATGCTTTTATAATGTCTTCTGCAAATTCTTCAGATACGTTCAAGGGCCTGTGAAAGATTCTCCATTTATTCGAAAAAATCCCAAAAGTGCATTCTATGAAACGTCTGGCTCTTGACAACCTGCAGTTGAACACTTTTTTTCTTGTTGATAAATGTTTTCCTCCATAAGGCCTCATTACATTTTGGGATAAACCAAAGGCCTCATCACCTATAATAACAAATGGCAATTTTGATTCTTCCCCTTCTGGAAATGAGGAATTTTCTGGAATATTGAGCTCTTTTTTAATAAGTCTTTGATAAAATACTGAATTTTTGAATATTGACGAGTCACTATTTTTTCCATAATCTCCAATGTCCACAGCAATAAAACAGTAATTTGCATCACATATAGCTAATAAAACGGTGGAAAAAAAATGTTTGTAATTATAATACAAAGATCCACTATGTGCCGGTTTAACAATACGTATATGCTTCCCATCGATTGCGCCGATACAATTAGGGAAATTTGTCACACTCAAAAACGTTTCTGCTATTTTCAACCAATGTTCTTGTGTAGGTTCTGGCATATAAATTCTCCTTAAGTTGGTCCATATAACTTTACACATTTCTTGAATAATTGAACTTAATGTGGAAATACCAATTCTAAAACTGTAATGCAATTCAGTCAAAGTACATCCTGTAGCGAGATACCTAAAGAAATAAAAATATATGATTATTTATATATATATATATTAGGGTGGCCCTTATTTTACAGAAATATTATAGAAAATTTAATTTACTATAAATAATGTCTTACCCATATTTATATATGAACGAGTTGAAACGAGATATCGATAAAACATTTTAAAAAAACGTGGTTATTTGAATAAAATCGTGATTTTGAATTTTAAGGACTAAGGGGCACGAGTTAAACTTAACCGATCGACATGAAATTTTGTACATATAATTTTTATATATATTGGAACCAAATTAGGGGGTAAGACTGAAAAAAAATATATAAAAAAAAAAATCACCTATGTGACAAAGCGCCATCCTAATATATATGTAATACATTTCTTAAAAAAATTGTATGTAATTTTTTTTGATAATTTTATAAATAAGTTTTTAAATATTATCTTATGTAATTTTTTTTGATAATTTTATAAATAAGTTTTTAAATATTATCTATGTTATTTCAATATTGTATAAATTTCTTCTAGTGTAAAATCTACAAAGAAAATGGAAAAGCCTCAGAAACTCATTTGCCCGTGAACAGGCTAAAAGAAAGACGCTAAAATCAGGATCAGGCACTAAATCGTGGAAAACTTATGTATATTTTAATCAATTGTCTTTTCTTTCAACTTGTGTTGGAAATAAACTAACTACATCAAATTTAAGCCCCATTTACAATGACGATGAATTGAATGCTGATACAGAAACTGTCACAGATAATGAAGAGGATGATAAAGTTAATGATTCTGATGAAGAACACAGATATGAAGACACGATTATACAATCAAGACCATCAAAAAAGCAAAAAACACAACATAAGGATTCAGAAACTCAAATGTTTATGTCTATACAACAAAGTTTAGAACAACGAAATCAAATGTCGAAATCAATGGATGATCCTGATCGTCTTTTTTTGTTATCGCTTATCGATGATTTGAAACAAGTACCCGCAGATAAGAAAATGGAAGTAAAACTTAGTATTATGCAAACAATTTCAAATGCAAAAAAATATCGACAGCAAAATATCCCTTCTATTATTCCAGTTGGTTCAAATTTTGACACTCAATTTTCTTCGAATAGTATTCGTACACCAATTATAAATCAATATTCCGATTTATATCAGAGAACACCGTCTTATCCCAATTTTCAATCTCCCTATTCTAACATTCATCAATTAAAAAACAGTCAACAAAATGATCAACATCTACGTTTTCACACTCCAACTCCCTCCCCGGGTCAAAATATTCTTTCTCATTCGGAATTAGAAGGATCTCAATCAAGCTCTTCGAGTTTGGCAACTTATATTAGTGAATATAACGATGTCATTTAAACATTTTTATTTAATTATTTATATATATGACTTATAAAGTACAACTATGTATTATTATAACAGAAGGATAACAATTTATTTTTGGCTATTTAAATATTATATTAAATTATATTATGTTTGGAAGTATCTACTTGTTAACAATTTTTATTTCTATTAATTTAAAAAATAAAGATTTATGTTTTTTTTACTTAACAATATTTTATATAACCATTGAAATATTATAACTAAGTTAAAATAACTACCTAAATTAAGTAGGTAGTGTTCAGTATATGAAATCAATTTTTATGATACTCAAATATTTAATATTATATTATTTAGGACCATCCTATATTATTATTTATTAATTAGACATACCTACCTTAAGGTTACTGCTAGTCGTTCTTTAGTTGAAATAGATCTTCTCATATTTGTGTCTTCTTTCTTCGTGTCATCTTTTATTAAATTATGTAATTCAAAATAAGATTTACTCGACATGCGGAAAAAGTTAAAAAATTTTGACTCGTATTTAAGAAGATCGGGAAATAGGATATTAAAATTACCCTTTTCTAATCTTGCACCAACAATAGGATGCACCCAATGGAGTCTTTTACGCTTATTATTTTTACGTTTTCTTTTAATTAAACAGTAAAGTAACAAAGCTTCTTCTACTTCCATGGTTGGATGACCAATAAATATTTAAAAAAATATTTGTGTTGAATTGAATCAGATACACGTGTACGACCGATAAATGTATCTATTATATGTTCTAGTACTAGTGTTGTTGCAAATGAATTACATAGCGATCCAGATAAATTTAAAACATTTTACCGCGTGAGTAAAAGTAATTTTGATAATTTAGTACATATAGTTGGGCCAAAAATTTTCAAAAAAGATACAAACTTCAGGATTGCAGTACCAGTAGAAGAAAGAATTTTAATTACATTACGGTAATTAAATACATTACTACTAATTTATTATTTGAAAAGTAATTTCTGCATTATTATAACGCCCACCCCAAGGTATAATCCAGTATCTATAAGTTGAAACTCACCATTGTTAGGATTGATATTGTCCAATGGCGTTTGCAGGGGCGAACGCAGGAAAAACTTTCGGGGGGNGTTTGTTATTTATTATAAATTATAGGTTTTATAGGCATATAAATACATACACAACGGTTTCTTTGGAAAAATTAAAACATGGTTTGCGTAAAGGCGAGTTGTGTATTATATCCAAATTAATCACTTATCTATAACTTTTATAAACTGTATTTTTATTAGATTAACAGCATCCGTTTTTGGTAAAATATGTAAGTTAAGAATAACAACATCACGAGCCAAAACTATAGAAGCATTATTATACGGAACGTTTCAAGGAAATCTATCAACAAAATATGGAGTTGAACACGAAGAAGTGGCAAAAGAACAATTAGCAAATATTTTGAGCGTTAATATTGAGCCATCGGGATTATTTGTTGATAGCGAAAAATTCTACTTGGCTGCCTCTCCAGATGGACTAAACGGAGATGATGGATTAGTGGAAATAAAATGTCCTTCTAGTGCAAAAAATGTATCTCCAAAAGAAGCAATAGAAAATAAAATAATTAAATGCTGTGTATTGAAAAATAATGAATTACATTTAAAAACAAATGATAATTATTATTATCAAATTCAAGGTGCATTACATATTTCACGAAGAGATTATTGTTATTTTTGTATTTGGACTCCAAAAGGTAAATATTTCTAGTGTCTACAAACATCTTTTATTCATTAAATCAATAATTATTTTCTAAATAATAGGTATTTTATTCGAAAAAATATTGAGAGATGATAATTATTGGGCCACTTCTATGGAGCCCAAATTATCATCGTTCTATGTGAATAATATGGTTTTGGAATTAATTGATTCTAGATTTGAACGTGGATTACCAATCAGAGATGGTTTATAAGACAACTTTTTAAATTATTTGTATACAAAGTTGATGTACCTAATAATGATTATGAAATAATAAAGTAATTGACGTATTATCTAGTAATGTGCATTTAATACTTTTTTCTGATGTGTTTTAATATTTAAATATATAATTAGTATTACATTGAAATATCATTATAGCCATTTATAAGTGTACGGTGTACCTTACCGGTCGGGTAAATTAAATTCACGGAGATAAAATATGTAAATAACACATTTTAACATTTATTTTGATTATTATCATCGTCGTTCTGAGAACACCCGCATATTGCAGCCGATAGGTAGACGCCAGTGGAACGACAACGCGGTAATGGCACAGATAATAGATTACACACACTAATGTTCATTAACTACTCACACAATGACACCGTTCAAAAATGCATGTAATAAGAACTGCCTAAATATTACTCCTTAAAATATCCTATGCTCCAACCCCCTTAAACATTTTTATTTAATTATTTATATATATGACTTATAAAGTACAACTATGTATTATTATAACAGAAGGATAACAATTTAATTTCTGGAGCTATTACACAAACTCACATAAAATCAAAAATTGAACTTATGCACGGTTGACCTTTAATAATATCACCCAATGGAAGAATAATATTAATGGATAATTATTCCTATATTAAAACCAGAGATTTGCTAGTAAAAATTAAAAAAATTATCTTAATTTTAATAACCAAAATACGATTATTTTACTATGGAACGGTAGTTCTGATAAAAATATTTTATTAAGATTAGGTTTTAATTCAAATATATTGTTAAATATGACTGCATATGACATTGATAATAATAAAATAATTTATTTAAAATAAATTAATTTTCAAAATAATGAAATTATATTAAGCTATAAATTAGGTTATATAATTAAAAATGGTAGATTTTCATCATTAAAAGAAACTCATGATTTAATTTGCGATCAAAACCATGATTTAACTTGTGTACACGACGCAGTTAATGATGTAAAGTTAACGAAATGTATTTTCAATTATTTATGTATAAAATACAATTATCAGATAATTTTAAGTAAAATATTAAAATAATATTGTCTTATCTTTATTACCGATTAGTTTGCAGTTAGTTACACTTTAAATTTGTAAATTAATCTTTATCTAGTTATATAATAACTTAATTTGAAATTATAAGCTTATCAGTACCTATATCACTAACATTCAACAGAGGACGTGATACCCGCATGTGTTGTCTCCGTCTTACAAGTGCGTAACATAGCAAATTGTACACTCGGCAGAACACATGTAGCTCCGTTAATTTAAAAATTTAAGTGAATTGACCTCTTTTAAAATCTAAAGGTAAGATTATTATCTAGGCAATCTCATAGGCTTTTTATTATATTTTTATTTTAACGCGAGTTATAAGTATTTTAAGATGTATAAAAAATTTACAATTTTAAAATACTCATAACTCGCGTTAAAATTAAAATATAATAAAAAACCTATGAGGTTGCCTAGATAATAATCTTACTTTCAGATTTTATAAGAGGTGAATTCGCACTAATTTTTAAACTAATGGAGTGTTCTGCTGAGCGTAAAATTTGCTATGTTACGCACTTGTAAGACAAAGACAACACATGCAGGTATCACGTCCTCCTAAGACTTGTAATAACATGTAATATGCTGAAACAATTAATTTCAAATAAATAAATAAAACTAGATAGTTCCATGTGACGCGTAACTCGCGAGTGTGGGACGGTGGTCCTGCTAGTGAGTGACGTTCGGGGCGAGGTAGCGTCGTGAAGTTGTAGGAACAACAAAACGAAAGAAAGTACGCAGACTGATTGTGTCGTTATACGGTAGTTTATTGATGTTTTTGGTGATCAAAGCACATACGGAAAAAAAATAAACCAAAAAAAAGTAATAACACTGATTCGTAGCGGAGAAAAAAACAAAAGGCGGACGAACGTATTAGTCGGCCGGTCGTACAGACAGAAGTAATCCGACCGATCCAGACGATCCAGTTCACCTGGTGGCCGGTCGACGGATCCTAGCGCGGGTGTCGCGCGCTGGTGTCGGCCGTCGTCGGTTGGCGGTTTGTTCGAGAAGCACAGCGCGGATTTCCGCGTAAAGGCCGTTTGAATTTAAACTGCCTTCGCGCGGGACCGCGTCACATGGTTAACGGTAACGTTTGCAAAAATAATCAATAGTGTTAATCACATTAATTGTATAATACTAGTTAATTTTAAATTTTATTACATTATTTTTATGAATTTTAATTTCAGTAAAATGCAGCGAAATGTAATAACAAAAAGAACACGTATGAACGTAATTGGAAGCGGTCTTATTCAGTTAAATCGGTTTAAAAAATGTTCTAAAACGTTTGTTTTAAAAAATGATTATGATTTCATAGACTTTATGGTAAGTGTCCACTTGAGATTAAATAGTCTCGAGAGCAGTCTCGAGACTTAAGTCACAAATGTATATGAACCTGAGAGTACTCGCAGAGACAAGTCATTACTAATCACCGAGACTGCATGTGTCGCGAGTGGACACGTTCATTCCTGCTCTTGAGATCTAGTCTCCAGTCTTCCTATAGTGTTTGAAGAGCTGAGAGCACCCGTGTTAAATATTTACCATAATATATACATTTTTTTAATTATTATTTATTTAAATTAAATTAAATTAATTTAAAATGAGTGCACGACAATGGACAGATGACGACATTTTTGAATTAATTAATCTTTACGATTAAAAGGAATTTTTGTGGAATGTTAATCACAAGTTGTATAGGAATCGTGACAAGAAAACAAATGCGTTTGAAGAAATCGCGACAAAATTTAATTGTGATGTAAATGAGGTACAAAGAAAGATACATAACTTACGTAATCAGGTGTGTTTATTAATTGTTAAATTGTATATTTAATATAAAATAATTTAAAAATAATTAATAATATTATATAATAATTTATATAGTAATTTAATATTTTTTTTATTCAATTGAACTTTTCAGGTTTCACACGAACTTCAAAAGATGAAAAAAGTGAAGAGTGGTGATGGTGCAGATGACAGATATGAAAGTAAATGGAAGTTTTTCTCTGCATTGAAGTTCATTGTACCCTGCTTTATACCAACAAAAACTACGTCAAACATGGTTAGTATAATATTTAAATAATTTGTATTTATGTCAATAAAATTGTATGTACTTATAATTATTCAACTTAAGAATTGATATTGCCATTGAACCTCACCAGCAGTTGTCATAAAATATTCTCTAAATTCGTCTCTCACATCTTTTTGAGATATTGAATAATTCCACTGCCGTCCCCTTTCTAGTGGAAACAATGTTCCTTCTGGTTGAAGTTCATTTCGCCATTCGCCATTTACAATTTCACGAGTAATAGGATTTTCCGAATCAACTGAACCCGGGCACAAATAATATTTTGATGTAGAAATCAAAAAGTTATGCAATGCACATATTGCCAGAGTAACATATTTTACTTTTTGAGGTGTTAAATGTATTGGTTTACGGAGGACTCTGAATTTACTGCACATAATGCCAAATACATTTTCTATAATACGACTAGCCCTGCTTAGTCTATAGTTAAAAATTCGGTTCGGCGCAGGTTGATTTCGGAACCCATAGGGCTTTAAAATGTATGACGTCATAACAAAGGCATCATCTGCTACCATTATGTATGGAACTGGCAAATGTCTTTGAGGTAGTGCTTCTGGTTCGGGAAGAGTTAACTGTTTGCTTTCCAAAGCATCGTGTAGGGAGCAGTTATTGAACACCCCTCCGTCAGAAATTCTACCATTACAACCAACATCAACATAAATTAATTTATAATTGGCATCTGCAACTCCCATCAAAACAATGCTGTGTGTGTTCTTATAGTTATAGTAAAGGCTTCCACTATTTTGTGGAGCCACTATTGTAATATGTTTGCCGTCAATTGCTCCAAAGCAATGTGGGAATTGCCATTTTAATGCAAATTGATCTGCATATTTCTTCAATTCTTCTGTGCTAGAAGGACACTGAAATAAAAATACATTATTGCTTAAAATAATTATAAAAACAAATCTAGCTTAAGTCAATAAAAAAATTTTACAAGCGTTTAAATTTTAAATTTTTAAGATTATAGAAATTTTAAAATTTTAAATTCAAGTGTAAAATAACGATTTACTATAAAATGGTTTTAGATATAACACTAGACTGACAATTCGTGTCCATTCAAAATCGTTTTTCTTCGTATATAATGATTTATTATTGAATTCAATTTTTTTTTTTATTAATATATTATATTGGCCCAGGTTATTTACTTGTTTGTTGTTACCACAACACACATTCTTTATTTTTTAGTTTCTTACTTTTCAGAGTATCCAGAAAAACTTGGAAAGTTCGCAGAGTGAGCCAACCCTAAATGAACCAACACCGAGTAAAAAAAAAAGTTCCAACAAAAGGCAGTCCCAAACTAACGATGATGAAGATACATATTTAAAGGAAGCTATTGACATTATGAAAAAGCCGAAAACCGATTTTGATCGCTTTGGAGATTACGTCGCTTTGGAATTAAAATCTTTAAAATCAGATTACTACAGAGGGCTACTGAAAAGTGAGATTCGTAAATCAATAGCAAATATTGCTGAAATGGACGAAAGAAGCCACTGGTCTACCTATTCAAGTACAAATTCTTCATCATGCTCCACTCCAATGCCTACGCCATCACCTACTTTCGCTGAGAGCATTCCTCCGTCAACAAGTAAAGAGCCTCAGACAACCCAAGAATATTATGATTCATTCACTGATTTGTTTTAAGTAAATATAATTATTTAAATTTGTACTCTAGTTACGTAAAACAGTGATAATAAGTGATAATATGTAATAAAATATTAAGTTAAAAATGTTAAGTTTAAATCAAAATTAATTAAGAAATTGTTCAATAAAAAAAAAAAATAATAATACATGTTTCTACATACCTTTAAATATTTTTCCTTTAAATTATCATAAATAGCTTGGCATACTTCGAAGACTATTCTTCCAATTGTACAAGGTGGAATGCGAAAAAGGTATTGCAAACTACTGTAAGCATCTCCTAAAAAAGAAAATGATACTTGAAACTAACAAATCCAAAAAAACATGTATATATAATATATATGCAGGATGTCCCACGGAGATTTACACAGAGCAATATCTCCCGTGTTGATAGAGATAATCGAATTCTGTTTTTTTTTATTTTACTCATAGAGCTAAAATATTTATTTGATCTTCATCTATTCTCATTCTACTATATATATAAAACTAGGTATAAAACCACATACGTACCTGAAGCCAAAAAACGGAGGGTGACCATTAATCTGTCATGAACAGGAATCGCTTCACGCAATTGTGTATCTTGCTTGACAATCTGGTGTTTTATTAAATCCAAAAGCATTTCAAATTGCACTGCAGACATCCGAATAAAATTTTTAAACTGCTGTGCATCCTCCAACCGAAGCTCATTTACAAGATTTGAAGCGGCTCCCAAGTCACTTCGACGGTCCACCCATTTCCTAACCCAACATTTCTTTTTTCTTTTTTCTTTTAGCTTTCGTTTTTGTACAATATTATGCGCAATTATAAAAGCTAGGGCCTGACGCGAATCCATTTTGTAATAAAAGAAAGAAAAAACATTCAAATTTGTAAAAAACACATGTACTCGCGGTCAAGTCACACACAAGACTGTGTGTGTTAACTCTCTAGTCGACACGAAATTGTCTTGGTCTCGAGATTAATGTCACTTTCGAGTCTCAAAAACCTATCTCGAGACCGTGATTGATCTCAAATGGATAACATCCTGAGATCAATCTCGAGACTTTCTCTCGAGCTATAATCTCAAGTGGACACTTACCATTAAACAATTTTTTGACTATGGTTTTGAAATGATAGTTTGTAAATTAAAAAAAATGACACAACAATCAAGTATTAAATTTAACTTGTATCTCGACTGTGTTTACGTACAGGTGTTAACACAGGAACGCCGAGATATTTCATTTAAAACAGAGAATATGCTAGCATTTAGGTTAAAAAAAATTTCGAAAATTTATTTTAAAAAATGTTTAATAAGCTTATTAAAGAAGAATCGGATTTTATGATTCGAGGAAGTGGTTGGTGTTTAGAATCAATTGATACATTACAATTAAGGATTAATATTGTAAACCCGTTAACCGGATCTCGTTATTTAATTTCGGTAAAACACGATTGTGTACGATTTTTATCTGCAACTTTGAATTGCACTGTTGTCATTTGCTCTGAACTTATAGAACAAAGCTGGCCAAACTTTTTTTGGTCACGGTCTACTAAAAATATACTTCACCTTTGAGGATAGACTTATTAATCAACTTATTGATCGACTATGATTAAGAAACATAGAGCGCGTGGCCCTTAAAATAAATTCTAATATGATCGACTTTGAAATTGTCCAAGATCGGTCCAAGTGGTACCGTAACTTAAGTCATTTTTCCAATATTTAAATTTTACTGATCTCAAATAAAAACATAAATTTGGCAACGTTGCACAGTAAATCATACGCAATCATGTGGTACCCTTTAAATTTACCTAACTTTATACGAAATAAGAAAGCTGTTATAAATGTAAAAAACAATGATAACAAATGTTTCAAATATGCAATTTTATCAAAATATAATAATCGTGCAGATAAAACTAAATTTAACAAACCATATTTTAAAATTCTTGAAGAAAAAAGTGATTTAAATTTTCACTGTATCGATTTTCCAATACCACTTAAACAAATTAAAACATTTGAACGTAAAAATAATGTATCAGTTAACGTTTATGGTTTAAATGTTAAAAATATTGTTTTTCCATTATATATAAATAATGTTGAAGAAAAAAACCATTTCGATCTGCTTTTAATTAATGAAGGTGAAACATCGCATTATTGTTTTATTCATAATTTGTCTAGACTTATACGAAGACAAAAGACAAAACATTCAAGTAAATTAACTATATGCAAAAGATGCTTTACAGTTTTTAGTAATAAGACTTGTAAATATTAGCTATGGGGTACCCACCGTGCAAAATACTGTTACAAACATTCCAGTAATATATACTTTTATGTTCCTTAATAAACATTACAATGTAATATTATAAAATAATTACAGGAAGGTTTTTGCAAAACATACATTTTTGAAGATTGTCAATATTTCGAAAAACCATTCCATTTATGTGTAATAAATGTGTTGTAAAATATGTTTCGTATCTTACATCATGGTAATGATATTATCATGTTTTTAGGTAAACGATAATTTACCGAATATTCTATTTTTAAATTATGATGATAAATATTATAGTGTTTATATGGGCCGCCCGTTTCGCCTGTCGGCCGTCGCGACAACAAACACCAATGACAATATAATAATTAATATAACACTTTGTCCCCACGTAAATCTTAAACGATTTGAGGTTATTTTATTATATTTATTCTTTTTCTGCACGTCGCTGTTAACGTGTTCGTGTTGTGTATTTCCATAATTTCATTTTCTGTGGCTGCATTTTCGTTCTACAACTCTGAAGTCTGACATCAAGAAGCTGCTAGCATGTCGAATACTTTGAAAAAGGTAAGCATTTTTGTAGTTAAACTAATTAATATACAATTCATATTTAGATACCTATCATAACAATTTATTTTTACTTATGTCAGAATAATATGTAAAAAAACTGGTATTTATTTATTTTATACCATCAGTTTGGGTGACTGAGTCTAGATTTTTGTTATTCTATTTTAAATACCAATTACAAAAGCCTATTATAGGTACATAAAATATTAGTATAAACGGTTTATAATAAACCTAAAGTGCAAGATCCATTTTAGAATAAAAATACCGTGTTCCAAATCGCCCAGACTTTATAGTGTTTTGAATTTCGATTATGTCAACAAATACTATATATCTAATCATTTAAAATACCTCATATTATAGTTTACTGTATTATTATATTTATCTGGAATAATTTGTAAGTATATAATATAATAATTTAGTGTGCTTGAAAATGGGAAGTACGAAAGCATGTTTTTATGATCGAATTTTGCTACCAGAACAGCCTCTTAATGCTTTTTGATAGCAGTTACATTTACCTAAGTTAAATTGATTCCAATATTTTTTTAATTCAGTTGTAGGTACCTACCTATGTAATTTTATTTTGTCTTATTGAATTACCTACTATACTTACTTATTATTTAAATATTTTACCAAAACATTATACATTTATACATATTACCTGATACCTAATGTCTTTTCAGTTTCATACTAAAAAACAAAAATGGGTAGTCGTCATATTTTCTCCAAAAAAAGACCATAGTGTAGTCCCAATTAACTGGCTTGTTGAAACAGAAACACAAAAATTGTATACAATTTTGTTACTGGCCATCAATAAGGGTAACTAGTACAGATTTACAAGAGGCTGTAAGTCCAGATCCGTCCTGGAATCAATATAAAATCCGTGTAGTTGGTGGCAACAAAACTTACAGTATGTAAAAACCAATCATTAAATTTTGTAATTTCAGTATATACATGTATTAAACATAAATGTTGATTTTTTTCTCATTGACTTTATTGGTATATAGGTAATTTAAGTAAAGCTTGGCATGAGCGAATTGAAATAGAATCAACTGACAAAGAGAGCATTGTAAATGATAATCATCTGTTTAAAAGAAATAAAAAAAAGAAAATTGTTGATTCTAGTGATAGTAGTGAAAATGAAGGTAAATATTTATTAGCTCTGTCAAATTATTAATATTAATTGTTTATTTGATTTACTTTGTTTTAAGATTCAAGTTATACTATTGTACCTTGTAATATACAAAATGAATTGCTGTTTAATACTACAAGAACTCAACAAAATTCAATACATACCGATGCAATTCAAACAGTAAATACTAACACAATTACACAACAACAACCGTCTACATCGACTTATACACATGACAATAATTTTTCATCAATTGAATTTAATAAACCGGGTTCCATTATTAGTCAAGTTGATTGTTATACAAATGTTCTATCAAGTTCTTCTTTTTCGGCAGTACCAGCATTTTCTGATAACCAAAAAAAATCTTATACAGATCTGGAAGTTAAATCATTAACTTCACCAAATTCAACAATGATACAACACTCAAGTATGATAGAACCGTTGACATATGACTCATCATATATAGAACCACAGGTAATGTTCTAAACAAATCTAAACTTACTGCAAACAACTTGCCTCTTAAATATTATATTTAATATTTCTTAAAAAGTGACTATAATAGGAGGTACCTGTATAATCAAACTAATATTCATTATTTTTTGTTTGACAGGATAATTATTTAGAAATTCAAAATGAACCATTAACATTTTCCCAAGATTCTCCTGAAGGTAATATACAATTTTTTAATTTTTTTATAGATTATTTAGTATATAATTCATACACATTAGACATTACTCATTAAATTTAATACAAAATATAAATGGACATTGAAAAACTCTGATATTGCTTAATATTTTTTTTTGGTACCAACAGTAGGACATTTATTTCATAAAATATATTATACAATAGTTGTTATAGAAGGAAATACAAAAATTGTACAACATATTTATGAAGAGCTTGTAGCAAATCGCTTAATGAATCAGAGACTCTGGAATATGATGAATAGTTTAAATAATGATATTAAAAAGTTAACTATAGCTAATGTATCAACATTAGGAATATCTAATGAATTTGAAGATAAAATATTTTTAGAAAAATTTCCTTTTTCAAAAAAAGAAGACATTTTAGAGTTCGAAAGGCTATTACAAATTGATAATAATGACAGAGAAAAATTGGTATATTTTTTTAATCTTATTTTTTACCTTATTTTAAAATTATAAATTGAAGTTATATAATATGACTTGTTTGTTAGAAAATTATGTTTTGCTCAATTGGAGGTAATGACGGTAAACCTCATTTACGACGTATATTGTCAAAAACTTTTACCAATCAACTTGCAATCGATTGTTCTTGGACAGGCAGGGCTTTTGATAAAGATCAGACTAAATTTAAAATAAAAGATTTACAGATAATTTCAATTATTAAAGGTAATTCATTTTAAATTAAATTTATCTTGAGTAATTTGATACAACTGTAACTATGACTAAATATTATAAAAGTATAAAATAAAAATATAATGTATGATTTTTTAAACATGCTCACCCCCATTTTTTAACCTTAATATTACATTTATTCAAATTCTGATTTTTAGAGTTTTTAAGTATACCTATAAAGACCATATTTCGAAATTCCTGATATTTTGTGTACTACTTTTTGTCCTGTGGCAATACAGACATAATTCCCCAAATCTTCTTAACCATTTCTATAGACATACCATCATTAATACACAAAAATATATAACTCAAGAACTCCCTGTTAGAATTTTGATTTAGATACATTAAAATTCTCCAAAAATATATCTGCTAAATATTTAAAAGTAAAAAAGGGGTTATCCTATTTGAAACCCAGAAGTTTGTTATGTTACAGGAACATCCTTAAGGTTAGGTTAGGTTACCTAACCTAAAAATGTCAAGTATTAACCCGTCAGTGGTCGCGATGTGAGCGCCACGCTCACATTTAAACGAGTTTGGTCATCACTGGCTTGTTTCTGGTGTATTTCGTGTGAAACTATAAATACCTCTTATCGACATATGAACAAATATAGAAAAAATCAGATGTTATGAATTTATCAATATTTCTGCTTTGTGTTGAAGGTTAAAGTCATTAGTCACGAATAACTGAGCGCAGTGCTCACACGCGACTAATGCCGTATTTATTTTATTTTGTTATATTGTGGTTTGTTTCGTATTTTTATATGAAAATGGATAAAGTGACACAAAATATCACCTCATGGGTAGAAGAATCCGAAGATTTAGAATGTTTATATGATACAGATGATTCGGCTGATGATCCTGATTTTGTTCAGCCTGATATACAAGAACAATGTGAAAGCGGTCTGATTTTTCTGATACAGAATTTATCGCAAATAAATCATTGAATACGCGTAATAGACCAAGTACATCTCGTAGATCTCGTTCTAGAAGCCCTTTGTCAAATAGTACTTCTCAACCCTCCTATTATTTAGGTAAGGACAATATTACGAAGTGGAATATTGACGGCCCACCTTTGAATGTACGTACGCGCTCACATAATATAATTTTACATTTGCCTGGGGTAAAGCGGTATGCGAAAGACGCCAAGTCTATAGTTGATTGTTGGAGTTTGTTTTTTCCCAATACGGTTATAGAAGAAATTGTAAATTGTACAAATATCTATTTAGCTAAAATCAGAATCAATTATCAGAGAGAAAAAGACGTACTCGACACTAATATTATTGAAATAAAAGCGCTCTTTGGTCTCTTATACCTAGCAGGTTATCTTCGAAGTAATCATTTGAATCTAAAAGACCTATGGTCAAATGATGGCTTCGCTCCAGAATACTTTCATGCAGTTATGCCTGAAAAACGTTTTTACTTGTTATTACGTGCGCTTAGGTTTGATGATTTTCGCACGAGGAAGGAAAGGTTATCGATAGACAAACTGGCTGCAATTCGATCCGTATTCGATGATTTTGTAAAACGGTGTCAGGACTGCTATACTATAGGTGAAAATGCTACGATAGACGAAATGCTAGAAGGATTTAGAGGGAGATGCAATTTCAGACAATATATTCCCAATAAACCGAACAAGTATGGTATAAAAATCCAAGCGTTAGTCGACTCAAAAACGTTTTACACTTGTAATATGGAGGTATATGTCGGGACGCAACCAGATGGCCCTTTCAAGTGTGAAAACAACCCATCAAGTGTTGTGAAAAGGCTGATTTCACCGATATCGAAAACGGGACGAAACGTCACAATGGATAGTTGGTATAACTCCATACCACTGGCGACTGAATTGTTGAAAACTCATAAACTTACTGTAGTTGGGACTCTACGAAAAAACAAAAGAGAAATACCAACTTGTTTTTTGGATACAAAAAAAAGGACTGTAAACTCAACCATTTTTGGCTACGGAAAAGATATATTACTTACTTCATACGTCCCAAAAAAAAACAAAAATGTCCTTATGATATCCACTATGCATGAACATGGAATTATAGATTCTGAATCCGGAGACCAGAAGAAGCCAGAAGTAATTACATACTATAATTCCACAAAAGGTGGCGTTGATGTGGTTGACGAGCTCAAGGGGGAGTACTCTGTAGCAAGGATCAGTTGCAGATGGCCACTTACGATATTTTTTGCACTTATGAACATCGCGGGAATCAATAGTCAAATCATTTTCCGAGACAATACCAACCAAACTATAAGCCGACGGTTGTACTTGAAAACCTTAGGAAAAGAATTGACTAAACATTTTATGATTCAACGTTTACAAAATAAAAAATTATCAATTCCTCTTAGACAGACTATTATGAAACTGACTGATCAGGTAGAAAAACCAACGGTAGCACCGACTCCTGAATCTAGTGATCGCCCAAAATGTAGATTTTGTCCGAAAAGAAAAAATCGTAAAACTATGGTAATTTGTTTTATTATTTACTAAATGTAAACATTTTTGTATTATTCTAAATTATATTTGCAATGATTTTCAGGTACGTTGTGAAATGTGTAATGTTCCTATTTGTAAGGAACATACAGTGGCAACATGCACGTCTTGTGGTAAGAATAATGAAATCGAGTCTGATAGTGAATAATGTTAGGAAGTAAATGCTTATTTTTTTAATAATTTTTTCCATTTTTTTTTTATATACATAATGTTACAATTAATAATAATTCTTACGAAATTTACTAAATTTATTATTACTATTCTTAAAACTGTGTATAAGGTTTAACAAAGTATTATTTATGTTCATAATTTTATAATTTTAAATTGTTATTATAAAAAGTTGTATTTAAAAGATAATATATATTTGATTTTTAATTTCTAAATATATTATTATTTTTAATCATTATAAGAAATAAAAGTAATATTTTAATGCATTATTTTTGTTTCATCGACAACCACAAACTTGAATTTAAGATTTTAAACTTATTCAAATGAAAATCGTATGTAAAATTGGCAAAACAGGTATAAAGAGCGCTGCGCTCACACGCGACTAACGGTGTTATAAAAATCATCGCGACCACTGACGGGTTAAATAT
>NW_019104368.1:0-46873 GCF_001856785.1 Myzus persicae
TATAATAATATTATTTATTGCAACGACAACGGATCGCGGGACCCAGCGCTCGTGTCCACGACTGCAAGAATGGGTGATTATTAAATAATAATATGGTCGCTAATATGGTAAATAGTATATATACCATCGTAGACTCTATGACGTGCGAGACGAAATAGTATTATTCTTTGTATATGTGATATTTATAGCGGGATAATAATATTTTCCGTATTCCGTTGTGCCCCTTTTCATATTTATTAATACACTAACTACCTAATCGATATTATCGCGCGTTGCGAACTGTGATCGTTGAACATTATCATTTTATCATATTATTTGTTATTATTTATATTGGTATTTTGTATTGCGTTTCGTGTCGTGTTGTTGTCATTCATGTCTGCAGACCTGCAGTTTCCAGTTGCTGTCCTGTCTGTCTTGCCGCCTGCAACTTCGTGGTCAGAACTTCATAAGTCAGTGATCATTATTGTTGACACTCTACACTTACAGCTGATTACATTTGTAAATTCTGTCTGAAACCTGAAGTCTGATTCATTATTCATTATATTTTATAATTCAATATTATCGTAAGTAATTTAACTTGTGTATATTATATTATAATTTATACTAAAGTATACGTTTGAACATTTAGCTTATTATATTATGTTATTATTATATTTTGATTGCAGTTCTGACAGTTTTATACAGTACCTACCTCGCTATTGTATTGTGGTTTTGAATAACAAATGTAAGTACCTATCTATTTTATATAATATGCCATTTATATAGTAGGTACCTATACTATAATACCTAAGCAATAATACTATTACCTATACTATAATCATGTTCGTCATTAGGGTTGGGGAGGAGGGTAGAGAGCTGCGAGCAAAGCACAGATTCTGAGCCACGTGATTTTTCGCGTTAAAAATAAAAAAGAAAAAATGGTTCAAAAATTATTTTGCTTTGAGCCACTCAAATTCTAATGACCCTGATTTTAATATAATAAATTTTAGCTATAATTATTTAAGTCAAGTAAATAAATAAAAATTAGCATTATTTGGATAAATAGTTATATATATAATACATTTGACTTAATAATATAACTATAGTTTAAAGACCTACCACTCATTGGTTCCTATGGAGATCTATACTTCAGATTAATAAAGTTCACATGTGCCTTATTATAATAAACTCTCTTTGTTTATTAATGCATTAATGATATGTCTGCTAATTTTCAATTATTATTATGTATAATATTAGGTAAATTCATCAGTTGTTATTTTATTAGCACATTTTAGTCTACATTTCTCGCTACATGACAATTTCATTATTTTGGCAGCAGTAGCTTTCTCATTAGCACTAACATACTCTTGGCCAGAATTCCTTGACTTTTTTAACATTTTTCTCCCATTTTTCTTTAATTATTAATCTTTTTCTAGTATTATTTTTAATATCTTTGACGATAATTGGTGGTGTCTTTTTTATCTCACTTATCGCTTAACCGTCACCACATAGGATGCTGCAATTGATACCACAGAATTATGCTCTCCTGCATCTCTATAGTAATAATATCATCATAATTGGAGATTGATGACATTTGGTCAAAAATATCAAAGAAAAAAATACAGTTAAACTATTACACTACTGTCAACATTTATAAATAGTTATAATTTCATTATAAAATTGTGTATACCTGATACCTGAAATATCGAAATCATTATTCTTTTTTTTTTATTGAGTCATATGTGTGTAGTTAAAGAATTCATAGGCTGCATTGAAAAAAAATTGTTGTTTGTCTATAGTCTTATCTGGATCTCTATATTAGTTAATAAGTACTGAATAATAATAAATTAATTTAAATACTGAATAGATAACTTTTCTTTTTTTACAATAAGTAAGAGTTCAGATTTATCAAAATTTGATACAGGTGTGATAGTACATTAATAAACGATTGAGTATTATGCCCAATAACATATGGAATACATAAGTCAGTGGACTGAAAACTGAACTAATATATAGGTATGATATTTCCAAATAATTAAGTAATTATAATAATAATGTTATAATAGTTTTGCATTCAAAAAATCTATTAGTGTACCTATTTATTGATATTATAGATGAAGTGTTTTTAGTTCTCACTTAAATTCATACTATCATATTTTAATCATATAATTGTTCATTATAAAAATGTAATATAATATAATTATTAACTATTTATGATACACAATATTCAAATATAGTTCAGATCTGATGTTATGAGCTTAAGTGAGAATACAAAACAATTTATTTAGGTACTATCATTGAATAAATTAATAGATTTTATAAATGCAATACTGTAATAAATTATAACATTATTATTATAAACATATTTATTTCTTTCTTTTTAAGGTTCTATAATGTTTATTTGAACATAAACTAGATACAAATTCATAACCATGATTAAAAGCTATAGAACAAAGCGAAGAAAAATCCAAGAAGAAATTTGTTTACTAACTAGTAATAATATAGAAGTAATCCTTAATGCAACACAGTCAAATACTTCCCTAGTATTTGATGATCAAGGATCTAATAACATTTTATCTTCACCAAAATTAGTTACGAATAATATTTCCAATACCAATGAGAAATTAGTTGGTTCTGAATTAGTTAATGATATTATTACTGATTCATTGAATTTGTCTACCAATAATGGTGCCCCAAATATTGATTTACAAAATAAAATTGCTAATTGGTCTGTAGAATGTAACGTCCCTCATACAACACTAAACAAATTACTAAAATTATTAAAAGAAGAAGATTATTTACCATTAAAATTGTTACCAATGGATAGTAGAACGTTATTGAATATTAAATCAACAATTACCACTGATATAAAGGAAGTAAATCCTGGTATATACTACCATTTTGGGTTAGAGAATGGAATTATCAATAACTCAAAAAAAATAAATTTGGATAATGTAATTAAAATAGTGATTGGTGTTGACGGGCTACCACTATCTAAAAGCAGTTCGAGTCAGTTATGGCCGATTTTAGGATACATTCATCCACACGATGAAAATGTTTTTCCTATTGGAATTTATCATGGTAATCAAAAGCCCAATGATAGTAATGATTATCTCAAATATTTCATCGATGAATGTAAAATATTATTAAAAAATGGGATTATTGTAGGAGGCGTTTTAAAGAAAATTATAATTTACGCTTTTTGTTGTGACGCGCCCGCAAAATCATTTGTTATGAAAGTGAAAGGACATACTGGATTTTCATCTTGTACTAGATGTTTTCAATCTGGAGAATCCTTACAAAATAGAACTTGTTTTCCATATTCTGCAATCCATAGTAAAAAGAGAGATCATAATGGTTATCTTAATATGATACAAGCAGAACATCATTTACGTGGAGGAGTTACATCTAATCTTATTGAATTACTAAATTTTGATATGGTACAATCATTTCCACTTGACTATATGCATCTTGTTATGTTAGGTGTTATGCGTAAACTTTTAAATCTTTGGCTTAGTAAAGGACCAGTTTCAGTTAGTTTGCCTAGTAAGCAAGTATCAAATGTTAGTGAATTGTTGCTATCTCTTAAACCTTGCATTCCAATTGAATTTGTAAGGAAACCTAGAAGTCTGATAGAAATAAGTAGATGGAAAGCTACTGAATTTAGACAGTTTGTTTTATATACTGGTCCTATAGTGCTAAAAAAAGTTCTGTCTAAAGATTGTTATTCAAATTTTATGGCATTAAATATTGCGATGATAATTTTACTTAGCCCAAATCAAAGTGATAAAATTGACTATGCCGATAAACTTTTAAATTACTTTGTCAAGAGTTTTCAACATATCTATGGATCACATTACATTTCTCATAATGTGCATGGTTTGTTGCATATCGTTGATGACTATCGTAACTTTGGTCCATTGGATTTCTGTTCTTGTTTTCCATTTGAAAACTTCATGAAAATTCTGAAAACTTCTATTAGAAAACATGATCTACCTTTACAACAAATTATTCGGCGGTATAATGAGAAATGTTCAAATGATATTGTTGCAGATGGTAGTTCAATGGAACTTAATTCTAAAAAAGTTTACCATCATAAACTAGGTCCTTTAATAGAAAATATAACTTGTGGTCCTCAATTGGTAACTTTGAAGGTTAAAAATTTTACTATTAAATTAAAAACTACTGCAGACAGATTTGTACAAACATTTAGAGGAGATATAGTAACTGTGGTCAATATTGCACACCTTATCGATACAAATGAGCAAGTTGTTATTGGGTATAAGTTTTTAAGGAAACAACCTTTTTATGAAAACCCATTGAAGTCTTCAAAATTTAATATATACATTGTGAAGAATAAATCAACTGATTTGCAATACTGGAAAATAACTGATATCCATTTCAAAGTAATGATTCTGGTTTCTATGGATCAACAAATTGCAATGCCAGTTATTCACACAGTCTGCATGTTATAGATTTGTATAATATATTATTTGTACATAACGAGCTGTACATTTTTAATAGAGGTTTTATACATAGATTAAAGGTGTATAATATAATTTTAAATATAGGTACCTACACAATTGTAATATATATATATATATATACATAAATTTTTAATTTATTTTACTTTTGTTTTAGTAAGTATAAAGATGTGGATAGTTGTTGTGTTTCAAAATGATAATAGTGTTGCTGCGGTACCAACAAACTGGTACAAAGATGGTATGTGTGCCTGGCCAAAAAAAGCTGTTAAACACAAAAGTGATTTGATTCAAAATCAGATTGAACCGACCAGGTCAGAATTTGACCGCTTTCCAGCCAGGAAACTGAGCTCTTCACCGATAGGTTAGTTCCGTTATAGTACACATAATATATATTACATAATAGTAATAGTGTATTTCACTTTTTATAAACAATAAATGATTTAATATTATTTCATATTTTATATTACTATAAAATATATATATATATTTTAGAATCGCTTAAGGAAGCAGAAGAAAAGGCTGCAAAAGGTATGTTTTCTTCAGACTTGTCATCGGCCGAAGAAAACATAACAAATGACAATGTTAGTAAAAAAAAAAAATGTTCCAAAGATTTCTTTACTAAAAAACAGTCTCAGCCCTTTAAAAAAAAGAGGTCCCTTAGTCCACCACCAATTTTTGAGGAGAGTTTTGGTAATTAAATTATATGATAAACTAACTAATTAAAGTGTAATAATATAAATTTGTATGTAGTTTAAGTGTATTTGTTATTGATAATATATTTTATAATTTACTATAGGTACCTAACCTTACCTAACCTATACTTGTAACAGTATATACAAATAATTTAAATTTAAAATGTATATTGTATATAGATGTTGAACATGCAGATACAGCCAGCAAAGATTTGTTATGGCCATCACAACAATATGATTTTCCTTTGGCTAGTACTAGTAAAGATCAGGTCTCAAATATTTGTGCTGATAACATTGATTCACAAATAATTAGTACACAGTCATCAAGCACAAAAAGATCACTACTTTTTACTGAGACAGACGATATCATTGACAATAACATAACATTGGCTACAGGTAAATTATTGCACAATTATATTTATATATAGGTACTTCATTATAATTTAGGTACTTATGTAATAGTTGTTATAATATCTTTTTAACAGTCGATAGTTTTTGCTTAATCCTATAGACTATAAAAAAATAAAAAAATAAATAAAAAATAAATTTAACTTATTCAATATGCTTCTTCAAGTTCAAAATATAATTTAATAATACAATATACTATCTAAATTTAAATACCTATGAAAAGATTGTGCACAATATAATAATAATAATGTGGTCTGCTCTCTTATATATAACACATAATATATATTTATATAATATATATCTGTTTAACTATTTCATTTTGACATATTGGGTTCAACAGGTTTTGATGAGAATATGTTGTTTCAAAGTACACCAAAACCTGATGCATCAGTCCAAATCAAACATTCAAATTCAATTAATGATGCAGGTAATTAAAATTAAAATTTACTTAGTAAATTAAATCTAAATAAAAATGACAACATTTTTTCTTTTTCAGAGTTTGTTAATTTTGTTAAATCATCCTTAATAAATATGAAATATGATATGAAACTTCTATCATATTCAATCGATTCATTAAAAACAATTATGCAAAATATTGAAATGAACACCTCACACATTTCTTCTAACAGTGAGCAACAATATATTTCAAATATCCAAGAGTTAAAATGGCCAATAACAAATATGATCCAATTAGACGATAGTGAAAAATTGTTGACTGACACTCTTATAAAAAATAATGAAGTAAGTTTTCTTATTAAGAACACCTTATTATTAGGTGTTTATATGTAATGAAAAAAAAAAATAATAATTGTATCTTAGCTGTTTGACCTTAATAAATATATGGAAATAATTATAATATTTTTATTTTTGAATTATTGCAGGTAGGACTGCTGGCAAGGTTAATAGGAAAAAGTATTTCTGAGTCAGTTCGTCGTATGATGTCCAGAATGTTTGAAGATACATTTCTCCAAAACTATTCATACTTGGGTTTCAAAGGAAAATGCAAATTTTCTGGATTGTGCTGTTGTCAATTACTATTCGGTAATATTTAATAAATTAATCATGTAACATTAAAACAATAGTAATTTTAAAAATTTTCAAAACATATAATATTTTAAATGCTCATGACTCACATTACAATATGCCATCATAAATTTGTACTTTTAAATATTTTTAATTTGATGCCGTGTGAAAAAAATACTCTTAATATATTAAAAAATATAACCTGATGAATTTGATTATTCCTAACTTAAAGTATGATATGTTATGAATTTGTATGAACAGGGGTATGATGTAGTTATTTTAAAGGTTGTATTAATTGTAATTTGATTATGAATTTTTATTAGATGCTATAAGAAAAGAAAAAAAATTCACTGCAACGCCGGACCAAGAGATTTCCACCATTGTTGCCAAGTGGTTGGCGCAGGCACCAAACCGAATTTCAAAAAAAAAAAACAACTCGCCAGCTAACAATATATTATAATTGTATTCATATTTGTGTTATGGAAAGTCACCATACTTATAATAAATTATAATAAATTTGAAATTGATAATATCATAAACTTGTAGTATATTTTTGATTATTTAATAAGAAGTCCAAATGTGTTTTAAGGCTATTTTCTTAATACATAAATATAATAAAAGTATATATATATGGGCATGGAAGACTATTATTATTCTATATGTGTAAGTACATATAAAGAAATATTTTTGAAATATTTAAAACAAATATTGGGACAACTATTCTTTAAAATATTAACACGGTATTTAAAATTTACATTGTTACAATATTTATAGAAATATTTTTGAAATATTTAAAACAAATATTGGGTCAACAATGTTTTGAAATGCTACCAGGATATTTAAAATAAATGTTGATATAACAATGTTTTGAAATACTACCACGATATTTAAAATTAACGTTGATATAATAATTAAAGCAATATTGTTGAAATATTTTTTTTGAATAATTGTTACCATATTTTCTTAGCTGCCATGGGTTATTATGAAAACATTTAAAACGTATTTAAACAGTTTAGATAAAACCAAAGAAACACATTGTGGCGATCTTAATATTTCTTGGCAAATATGTTTAACATATTGTGAAAATATGAAATTGCTATCTGGGCTAGTTACGGCTCTGATACCTATGGTAGATACCCACAAATAACAAATAATAATTATAACAACTATTGTAATAAATCTCTACTTAAATAAAAATACTTTTAAGTGTTTATGTATATCACTTACATTCGCAATGTCCGCATACAATTTATTACGTTTACGAATAAACTTTTATCAAATACTTTAACCTTCTGCACTTCCGTTGGCAAAATACAATCTCTACAGTATTCCGCCATCGACTGTGTGAATATATCACAATAACTTGTCCCTGAATTATATGAAGAGGTGTTGTAGTTGCGGATATATTATGGTGATACGTGTCACTCCTGATGCAATTATACTAGATGCACTTTTTTATGCCACCCAACTTAAATAAATGCATTGTGCAAAACAATCAATGGTATGTAGTCCTTTTTTGGTAAAGACCTTCCATGAATAGTGTCAATGGGTGTGCCGCGTGCCACGTAAAAATCGAGAATAACAACTTATAGTACAGGACGGTCGTAATTCTAGATTGTATAACCTAAATATAGAAATAGTGTAACAAACAGAACCGATAAAATTGCAACGAAATTACAATATTACAAATTGCGATAAGAACAACTTATGACAAACCTTGTATTACATAATATAGTGTTAAGTTTGGACACAGTCATTAGACTATTTAGTTGTGATAAACTATAATAAAATATAAATATATAATGAGGTGGTTAAATATGTATTTTACTTAATAAATGTGCGCCATCATTATCTGCCATTGCTATAATATGTAAAAATCGGTCTAAAACTATGCAAACTGAAATCAAAGCGTTTCCACATTTTTCGAACAAATTGTATTTTTAAGAATTTTAACAGAGCAAAACCATTTTACTAATATACCCGTATCGAAATAACAATACATTCAATTAAAAATGTAATTTGTTTAAGAAGCTTAAAATTAGTTTAAATATTATGGATCATTCACTGTGTATAAAAGGTACAGGGGAATGTTTCAAGTCTCTGCGATTAATACATTTTTTAAATTAAGTACAACAAATTAACTGAACCATCTATTTGAGATGCGATGTAATTCAATAAAAGGTAACTCGGAGAAAACAAGAAAAAACTGTTTTTACGTTGCCAGATACATGGTTATTTCTCTTTCATACTGATTATTTTCAGTGGTAAAATTCAATACTTTTTTTTGCAATTGTTCACGTCATATGATACTTCTATCATTTGATAACACATTCCACTCAATATCTCAATTTGTGATATTTTGCGACTTATGTCGTTTCTCAAATAGGTGGTTCAACTAAACTCGTTTGAAGAAAAAAAGTTATTTTATATTTTCAATTATCCAATCTGGTAAAAATTTAAATTTAAAAAGCTTACAAAAAGATTTGTAATTACGTATTTTAATACATTTGAATAAGTAAATTATCGTAAGGAAAATTTATGAGGAACTTTGTATTACATTCTCAAACTTAAAGTATAAAAATTGAAAAAGTCATGCATTTTTACTACAAAATAATAATAACAGTTCGTTTTTCCACTGCAAAAATGATTGTTCCAGCGGATATGTGATGCTCCGACCACACTAATTTACCGTATCACACATTATGGAGATTACACTCTCATGTTCCGCCCATTTGCGACTCACTCAAAAATATATATTGTATTAACACCAACATTTTGTTTTTTGGAAAACTTAATTATAAAATAAATATTTACTATACTATAGTAACATTTTTTTTTTTCATTGATTAATTGCAATTTATTATATGATATGTATACATATTTTCAAGAATCGTATAGGTACTATGAAATAAATATACGGAACCCGATATTGAGTTTTTACATTTTTCAAACGCCCCAATCATATAGTTATCGATACTTCAAAACAGAATGATTCAGGTATACAGCCTCAGCGGAGAATGTTCAATTGGAAATTGATGCACCTGAGTGTACACTTTAACTGCTTATTGTTTATTAATTCATGATCGTATTGTAGAATATGTACCTTTTACTAGAGAAGTAAGAAAAATGCTGTAAATATAATTTAGAATTAGTTTATAACAAAACAAAAATGTATTTAATCATTGGTGTTCTTTAAATGAAATATTATTTTCGTAAAGTTTGATGAAAAAAAAATTGGTGTGTACAGTGTGCACGGTAAATATTTTTGTATGAGGCGCAAATAGGTAGACTGCAGTGAGTGTGTGATGCAGTAAATCTGCAGTGTCCTCTCAGCCGGACATTTCGGCTTGAATAAACATTTTTACTGTGGAAAAACGAACTGTGAACATACAAATACATACTTCCTACTTAATTTGTAAATAAAATGCTTATATAAATATTTGATATAACATATATTTAGAATATAAATTTCAAGTCTCTACTATTTTCATAATTTAAACAAAAAAAAAATTTTGATCTTGTCAACAACTTCAGTGAGTCGTAAATATCCTTTTCTCTCAACCGTTCTTGGTGAGTTTTCCCCTACTTCTGATCCACCTCCCCCCCCCCTTGAAAAAGTACCAACTACGTAAAAATTAATACCTGTAAGTTTTCTCTTACGAAAATTGCTTCTTTCAAAAAACATAAATCATACTACACTATTAGCACATCTCAAATAAAAAAATTATACTTAATGTTGAGTATTTTAATTTTGGATGTCCATTAAACGTAAACTATAAACAAAAAAATATAATATGAACTTATAGAAAAATATTGTTTTATTATTATTTCAAATTATCTACATACATGCATAAGTAATGCACATTATTCAAATTAATTCATGGTAAGTTCTAATCAAAATAAGTGGAGTATGCCTTTTATAATAAAATTATGTATTTCTCATATATGGCATAAAATTTAAACAGCCTTAAAAAATTCCCATTAGTTTTCAAAAGCGACGGAAAAAACAAGAATTTTTACGGAAACCCGGCTTTTGATGTTACTCTACAAAAAAATATCGTAGATACATGAAATTCTCACTGAATTTTTGTATTTCTGTTTTCTATACACCATAACATTTTCAAAATAGTTTGACTTGTTTTGAACTATTTATAATCGTATAACATTTTTGATTAATACTAGTTTTTTTTAAACTAATGTCGATAAAAAATTTTTCAAAAAACTTTAAAAAGTAATACATAGTTCCTCGTAAGTGGTTCATGGTGGAAGTTATAAAAAAACTTGAGCGTAAATCTACGATAATTTTTTTATAAGCGTATGAATTTGGATTTTAGACAAAAATAACGAAAAATTGCAAATTTTGCAAAAGTTAGAAATTCATAAAAATATTTCCTTTTATATCTAAGATCTTAAAATTTAGTATAAGATTCCTCAAATAGACTTAGGTAGCCATAAATAATATATAGAGTAATACTATATTTTAATTGATACCAAATCAAAAATGTATTAGGTAACATAAATGGCATAAGAAGTTACGTTATTAAGATACATATTTGATTTTTTTTCAAGCGAAGCTTGTGATGAATAGGGAGAGCCTGTAACGATATTATTATCACTATGGTAAACTTTTTAATTTTAAATCTAATTTATATATAGTTGTTGTTGTTTAATTTTAATAACAATAAAATATTATTCTTAATATCAAAGCGTTCAGTAAAAATATATCATAATATATGACTGTTATGCCTGCATTAGATTTATTTGAATTACATTAATTATTTTAAATGGCATTTAGCCAACACGTGAAAAACCTAAATTAAATGCTAGTTAAAGTATAAATAATTTTATTCAGTTCATAGAACACTCAGAAAATTACTTCTGCAGTTCAACAAAATTACGCATGGTTAGGGGTTCATTCGAAACATTGCAAATCTAACGGGTTTATTATTATTACATAGTTTACCGATATCATTATATTTCATGGGAAAATGTTGAGTTAAGTAACAAGATATAACGGCTTATATTATATGATTGGGAATAGTGTGAATAAATTTATAGTATATAAGATTTTAATTGAAATAGTTTTTTTTTAATTTTTGTGTCAATTGATTTTTAACAACATAGTATAATAGTTTTATTATTAATAATTTCTTTAAAAAAATTGTTTAGTCGACGTCATCATATAATTTTGCACTCGAGTTTTTAAATATATTTTTCGTCCATTTATTCTCTGTTCATATCTAGGTGTATATTGGTTACCCACATATTGTAATTTATTCCACTATCCACGGCATCATTGAATAGATCTTCAATATCATTATTTTGATAATGCGAACACGGTAGATAAGTAATAACAGTGATAATAAAAACCAACTACAAGCCTACAGGCTACAATACTATGGATAAAATAGGTACCCTGATTACTTGGTGTAATGGTGTACATTGGTATCTTCAAAAGTTTAAAAGGTGGAGCAGGGTATTCCGTCATAGGTGAATTGCCTACATGTGTTTTGAATGGTGGCCAATATATTTATATATTATAAATTATATTTTGATAAAAGTCCAAAACGAAAAAATAAATAAATCTTATAAATTATAGGATTCTGCCGTCAAAATGGACAAACTGTTATCGTCACTGTCAACATGTATTTTTGTGTTATGTTTATAAATATTTAAAAAATATCCCAAGTTTAAACCACAAAACGATAATTATTACGATAATAACGATTATTCTAAGTTGTCCTATACACGGATGATGGATAATAATATAATATTTCGATTTAAATTTTATGAAATGAAGTACCTACGAACTTATATTAAAATAATAAATCTATACATTAAGACATTATACCTTGGTGTATAATTGCAAGTAAGACTAACTAAAAGTTGACCATAATATTATATTGATAGGGGTTCCATCATTATGATCGTTTAAGGGTTACATAAACTTGAGTGAATTTTTTTTAAAGTGTAAGAAAATTATTAAAAAAAAAATCCAACTTAAGATAAAGTTTGTGGTCAATAACGTACTATTAATTACGACTTAGTTGTAATCGTGAATTGTATAGCAGTATAACGACACAAATTAAATACCGCAACTGACATGATGCTAAACCTGACATAAGAATTATTAACCCCTCTTCAATAATCCTTATATTTAGAAGGTATATAATAAAAATATAAAATACAATACTATTCATCTCAATAAATAAAAATGTAAGTAAATAAATTGTTAGTGTTAACCTACCCTTAACTGGGCATTTTAAAAACGGCCAAGAAACGCTAGAATAGTTGCCTCTCAGAATCGTTTTTCGTATACCATGATGTACATCATTGAACTCAAATTGAACTCATCCATTAGTGACCCACACGACACTCAGTATACAGCATTGCAGTACCCTCCTGCCCACATTTTATTATTTTAATTTAATTTTTTTTTTTTTTTGTGTAGAACTTGATAAATCATATTTAACAAACAATATAATATTTAGTTTTGAATGAAAATTAAATAAATGTTTGAAATAAAAACGTTGCTTCGGACTGTATTAAAATGTTGATAGTTGATGTATATGTATAAATATTATAAGGATCTTCCTAAGTAGGTATGTCGGTAATCTAGCCTCCAACTATTGGAAGGAAATTTTTTTTTTATCCTCGAAAAGATTTAACATTGATATACGTAATAATAAAAATAATTTGTAATCTTTCATTTTCAGTGATTTATTTTAATATACCTATTTATTAAGTGATCTATGGGCGTAAAATATATACACACATTTTTAAAATTCAATTTTGGCTTAGTTATATAAACGTTGATGGTTCTTTTATAATAAAAATTAATATTAATGAGTAAAATGAATAAACATATCGTGTGAAACATATCGTAACTTTTGTCTATAGTCCGATACCTAACAATATTTTTTACTCATCATCCTTAACAAACTCGTATACATACCATTTGTTTCAGTAGTATACAATATATTATTTGAATTAATTATTTTTTATTACCCATAATAAAATATCTATATAATATTAACAACTTGTTTATATTAAAAATGTTTTATTTATTAGGTATACTACAATTCTTTCAGTTAGGATATTTTTCCAGGTACTTCTATTTTACCGTCTACCGATATGGTATAACGAAAAATAATTCCATTATCTTCACGGAAACGGCAAGTAAAGGTATCATGCACGTCGTCGTATTAATCCCACGCGTCCGACGCCATACCCATACACACGATGCAGCAATGACGCCACATAGTTGACCCGTAGAGAAAATATAAGTGACGTAAATCTCAGTAACTATACAATTACAACTGGTCGCTATAATTGGAATAGACACAGACACTAACATTTTATAATTTTCAAAAGATTTTGGATTTCTTATTAAAAACATAAAAGATATCTTCGACTTTTTTAGTCTTATTTTAGATTTATGTTAGGCACATTGTTATATAGTAAAATATGTTATATATAAAGTTGTTCTAATATCAAATTATAAAAATCACAATTTTATTTATTCTTAAGAATGAATGTTTTTTATTTTACTATGTGTTTTTTTTGCCTGTGTACACGATAAGTAGTCGAAATAATGCTTTGATTTTCAACTTCAGTATCATTTCCAATAAAAACAGACATTTCTACGCAAAATCTGTTTTGGTTTTTGGTATAACTCTTATAAAAATTACAGTGGATACATGACATTTTCACTAAATGTTTATATCATCATTTTCTATACACCATAACATTTTCAAAATATTTTGATTTATGTATGTTGAAGTATTAATAGGCACATGAAATTTTCGACTTTTATTAGTTTTTTATAATTAATGTCTATTAAAAAGTTTTCCCTATGTCAAAAAACTTGAAAATGTAATACATGGTTTTTCGTAAGCTGCTGTTAGTGGAAACTACAAAAAAAAGAAAGTAAATTCACAATATTTTTATATGTGTGTCCGAAGTTCAAATTTCGGCAAAATTCTTAAAAATCACGAAAATTACAAATTTTGTTGAGTTAGAAATTCATTGAAATTTTCTTTATATATTTACGATTTCAAAATGTAGTATTAGATTCCTCCTCATATAGGCTTGTCTACCTATATCAAAAAAAAATTGTGTACTGGGAAATCAAATTAAATTTTTATGAAAGTAAAATCAAAAACCGCTCAGAATCTAAAAGTACTTAGTTATTGAGTATTCGATATCTTTTCAACTTGGAAAAATAGCCAAGTATGTGATATCATTGAAATTTAGAGACCTCATGAAGATATGACTATATGAGTATCCGTGAACGCTTAAACATTTTTTTTATATAAAAAATATTACTAATAAAAACTTAATATTACTTAAAATTATTATTATATTCTTCTTAATATTGCTTTTTAGCATATGTATATTTAATATTTAATTCCAAAATCCCACACATATGGAGTACTAAACTAATATCATAGTAAGTGTATTTTTTATTCATATTTAATCGGGGCAGGCATTATCGATATTATCAGACGTTTTTCTCCGAAATTTCAACAATGTATTATTTCTATAAGTTGTACCAAATTAAATCTAAATTGATCTAAATTGTTGAAAATTTCAAACATTGGGTATGCTTTTATTAGTTATTATTATTAAGCTAATATTTTCAACAAGCTCAATTCACAAAAATAGTAAAGGTACTAGACTAGACTAGACTAGTAAGGTAGTGAGTTCTGAGTTCTGACACAGACTAATATTACTCTGATTTCCGAACAACGATTAAGGATTTAAATAGATTTTGTATATTTATTTTATATTTTATCTTGTAAATATTGTCCTGTGAGCATAATATTATGGTTATGGTCTTCAACGCTCTGATTATAACGAGTCATATCTAGTTTTTTTATGTGTCTATGTATATGGTATGATATAGGTATCTATGTTATAACAGCCATTATAATAGTGACCTAGGTACTCGATGACAAGGTAGGTACACTCGAAACTTACTATGTCAACAGAGCGAATTCCCTAGTATTTTTTTATTCGTAGAAATGGCAAATAGTTATAGGTATCTGAAAAAGGGTTCTGATACCAAATTATACTAACTGTTCTTTTTATTTAAATATTTATTATTTTGATTTTGCACTTGCTTTAACTAATAAAAATAAATTATTTTACAACATACATAATAATACAAAACTGCTGATAAATATGATAATATTAAGTTAAGCTTCAATTTTATTTCATTGAAAATATAAAAATAATTAATATGCGGTATAGCAAAAATATATTGCTCGGTACTCGAATTATCTATATTATTTATCTAGCTCTGCCATTGTGTAAATTAACTAATAATTAATTGATCAGAATATTTATTAATATTTTCTGTCTTGTAAAACTAAAAACATAACGGAATCGACCTCTTAATTTCCTTGAATAACTGAATCACTCTTAATCACTTATAATATATCTTAAAAATCGTATTGAAAATTGAAAATAATTTAAAACTCTCCGTCTTACATTCATTAACATATTGGACAAAAATAGTAAATGCATTGTAATTTCGATTCTTCTTTAATTTTTTTTTGTCATGAATTGTTCAACTGTTATGTTAAGTAAATATATTCAATTTCAGTTATATCAGTAATGAATTCTTATTGAATTATGATTTTCTTGTTATACATTGGTATTAGTACTCACCAAGGTTCTATACACCTGACCACTGCTTAGCTGAGTATTCAATAAATACTATCTAACCAGCAGATACAGTGAAGATTTTAAAACTTAAAGTCCCCTGCATCGAAAGCGCTAAATCTTTGCACTATTCTGCTAAAAATTGTAATGTCAGTGAACTATATTTTAAAATTATAGGTAGGCACACCCCACATGCCACGACTACATTTTAAACCGTAAAGGCATATAATTTCTACAGTGAATTTTTTATTTATAAATTTTAACTATACAAGGCACTATAATATGTCTATTGTCTACATATATTTTATAGTATGTTAGATGTGCGTATACTGTATACCACACCAAGAAGCATGACGTAATAAGTATAGTTTATAGTTATTAGGTACTTATTATAAACCTCTGTACTAAAAATTGATACTATTTTTGCCGAGCACATTTTGAAATACTTGTTTAACAGTATTAAAATAACAGACTAAGCTTATAAACTTTGAGAAGGTGTATGGAAAAAAACCGAACAGACCTCGCACGCAATCTTTAATCATTTTTATACATCATCGTTAATCTGAATGATTAGCAGCTGTTGTAACAAACATATATTATTCACATCACGCTCCAGCTGAACAACTCGCCCGTCCCGCGCGATTAATGACAATTATTGTATAAGTCGCGTCGTCGCATGAGACGACCCACGAAAGCACGAACACACGGCGAATGTTTTCCGCAGCCGAGCAGTGGTGGCGGTCAAACGGAATTATTATTGGAGACCGTATGTGAGTGTGTGTTAGTACAAATACTATTTAAATACACACTCACACGGCGCTTGCAAGCGTAATAGTACACAATACACGCCTACAGTTTACGTGTACATATTACTGTGTGTATGCGTGTGTGTGATTTATATTTATATATATATAGAAAAGTATACACACATAGTAGTGTAAGTATACACTACACCAAGTAGGTAGCTAGCGGAGATGGCGGCTGTGGACAATCATTCGTCTATGAACCGCCGATAGTGAACGTTTGTTTTTTTGGATTTCCGATAAAGGATTATCATAATAATTTATTATTCAAACACTTATTTATACGCCCGTGGTATATATTATACTATACATAATATGTTTATATACATACATACGAGTAGTTGGGTATGCATATGTATATAAATGTACCTATATCTCATATTATTATAAACATAATACATACATACATAATATTTATTATACATTCACGCGGGCGTGTGAGAGTTTGAGTGCGTTCGTTTATCGCACTGAACACAACGGTGATCGATTTGTATATATTATAATATTATAAACTTAAAAAACATTCAGATAAGGTCGAGACGAAAGAAACAAAAAAAAAATTCCGCTGCCATTTTGAAACGCCCGATGACCGAGTATTATGACAGATTGTTTCGGACTATGTCGATTATTCGAACGGGAACACTCGAGTGGCAAGATGGGTAACGATCTGCCTAAACCGAATGAGAATTACGTAGTGGTACCGACCGGTGACAACAGTAAGTGTTCTCAAACAAATCATGTTATTTTATTTATTTTCTATTATATTAACCATTCAATAATTTTTAATAATGTTATTGTTTTATTTTGTGCAACTACAACCTACGAAAATATTGAACGTTACGCACACACGAACTGCCGTGGTCATTGATTAATTAATTTCCATTAACAAAATAACGATATATATTAGTATAAATGCAGAATGTTTTACATATAAATTAGAGTTCTTTGAAAAAAAATTAGCTTTATTTTAAATTCATAAAACTATACATCGTACTTAACCCGGCATATTTTAATTCTAAAATTATAAAGAAAAACAATTTGATTAAGTATTTGTTTTTATTTTTTATATTATATTAATTTGTAAATAAACATGCGATTCAATAATATTACATGTGAATACAATTTTATGAATTTAGCATTGTAAACATAATATACCTATAATGTATTGGTAGGTATATTTAAAAACATTTTTCGTAACAATCTATAATGATTTTTGAGTACTCACTTATTTTTTAACTTAAATTATTTTACCTCTGGTAGAATTTCTATTTAATTAATTGTTTTAGATCTTGAATAGTAATTACAACCCATGAGTTTTAATTAATATTTTGATGTAATGATCATATTTAGTTAGATTAAATGCTAGTGGTACTTAGGTACGATAATCATTTGGTATTGATTTGTATTTTATTTATTTAGGTACTATAATATTATAATATTACAATAATAGTGGCCGTCTTTGTTTGAAACACTATTTAAATAACACAAAATTATATATTTTCGACTTCCTCTCATTAACATGGTGTTTGCTAATATTTCATTAGGATTTAACTTTCATATAATTTTACGAAAAAATTATAGATTAACTTCGAAAAACGAAAGGAAAAATGAATGTATACATAATACTATATTTAAAAAAACATGTAATTAAAATATTAAATGAATATTAAATATTCTTAATACCTCGATGAACAGAATTAAAATATTAAATTTCAATTTCAATTCCATATAAACTATAATACGATACTCGTACAATACAATTGTGTTTAATTTGAGTAATTTGAAGCAATTTGAGTTTAATATTTTATAGGAAAAGTTTAAATACCTAACAAAAACGAATGATTTTACATTAATAACATTAAATTATACAGTTGTTGTTTCCTATTAGAAATGTGTTTTTCTGAAAGTTATAGGGATTGTTACCGTTTTTTTTATATTATTTTCAATTGTATACATGAGATAAGTGATTTTTCATTGAAAAGACCAATATCGAAATATTATACGATTTACGAGCATCACTGGGTCATCGTGGGATGAAATAACAACCGGTTTCGATTTAAAAACTGTATAAGTTGTCATCGCCGAAGGAGTATCTTGTCAACCTTGTCTCACTATAAGAATTTCTATTATGTACTTGCTTGGATGAAACAAGTCGTAAACCACTTCTCTTGACAAATTTCAAAATGTCTAATGTCTATGCTGTATTGCTGTAATTATTTTGAAAATGTCTTGAACGATAATTATTATTGTATTAATCTAACTAACGGATAATATAATTTGCTTAACGTCTCTTATTACTTTTTAAAATCTTATAATAAATTCTGATATTTATTTTACTCTAGCAAAAATTATTAGTAGTGTTTATGTAAGTTATTAAGTTATACGGATTTTACTCGTCTAACACGACTAAAAACATTCAGCATGAATGATTAATTATTTTTTCTTTTCAAATGCTTTTCAATCAAAATTAAATTTATTATACTTTTTATCAATTTATACTGATCAATATTTTAGTTTTTAATTTTTGAGATAAAAATATTATGCTAATAAGCCTCTAAGAAATAAGATTAAAAAAATATTCTTCTATTTAAAACTGTACCTATTAATATACGGGTATGTTTTCAATATTCACAAATTTATAATATCACTCATTAACAACTTTTTTTAAAAATTAAATAAAAATATTCATAATTTTACATACCTAAGCTGCGAAGAAATCATTTTGCAATGACCGATTCTTGCAGTGACCACTGTAAAATATTTCTGTTATTATAACGAATTTTCATTTTACAATATTAATGATACTATTATTTATTTTTTATTTGACGAATAGTGATTATAAAAATGTGCAAGGTTGTATCATATTATTAAATAATAAAATAATATTATGGGTAGTACCTACGTATTTCGTCTCTTTAGATTAATAAGTTTCCATTACTTACCAATATTGATCTCCGACAATGAATATCGATATAACAGGTTAATAATAATTTAGTAATTTATGGCGGTAAGTAGGTGTTATTCACAATTTGGCTAATTTGGTCATCAATTGTATTTAAATATAAACTTACTGTGCACAATTTACGACCAAAGCGAATTTTACAAAACTTTTAATTACTATAAGGAAAAAATATGGCCAAATATTTAGGTTCTTAAGAAACATTTTAATAACGATAATTTCTGAATAAAGAGTTTATACCTGCCATAATAATAATCACAAGTTCACTGCTCCTTTTACAGCTTCAGACCTACTATTATGTCGTTCATTTAATGTACTTATTTACGTTAATTCAGTATTATTTTATAATATTATCATTTGCTGGCAACCTTAAAATTTTAGAAAACCCTGTTTCACATTATTTCAAACTTAAATAATCAGAACAAATAGAACTCAAAATTAAAACTAAAAAAAATTTAAAAATTTAATTTTACTTAAAATACAAAGGTTACAGATCATAAAATATAGTATTGCAGTAAACACTAACAGATACATCATACATACCTACACATAATTATTAATTAGGAACTAATGAACTTGGTAGTTGGTGTCCATATGTATACCTATACATATATAACGGCAAAAATAGAAAAGGAGTGCATGTGGTGCACCGTATATGTGGCTGTGTACATGTATATTATTTAGATAACGTTACATTTATGGAAATGTGAAATAAGGGTATGAAAATATTTAATTTATTTCAAAAAAGGTAACCAAACTTCGTTAATATTGAAATAATATGATATTTTATTATGATTAAAGCATGTAAAAATATTATGTTTAATAGCTAAAACAGTGTACCTATAGTTCCTGTGGAAAGGTTTAAATTAATTGCCGATAAACTCGTTTTACTATCTCGAACCATTTTAATGTAATGAATGAAAAAAAAGGAAATCAATAGAAAACTATGTTTATCTTGCACTATTTGCATTATATATACAAGTAGTAAGTACCTATACACACATTTTATCATGATAATTAACTAAAAAAATATTAAAATATGAATACAACTAATAGTGAAATACTTGTAATATTAAAAAAAATTATTATAGGTGTACACAGCATTACAGCGAAGTGCATGTATAGGTACTGTATTAAATAAGTACCTATCAGTTTCATCAAAAATTTTGGTTCATTCGTAGGGCTTTAAATTGTATATTCCCAAAGAAAATATATAGCCCATGATTTTGAACTATAGCAAACTATTTGAATAATAATAAATACTCCATACTCGAACCCATTGGACATTATTGATGTCTGTAGCTTGTAAACATATCATCCCATGAATAAAATGCGTCAGATATTGAAATATATAGAGTGACGTATGTATATTGTATATATTACACAAACAATATTATAGTCTGTAGAAGGGCAACTTTTTTAAAATCTAAATGTAAATTATTTTATGGATTTCTGTCCGTAGGATTAGCATATTCAAATCGATTACCGTATATTTAGATCGCGATAACGTAGGTAGTCTATACGTAGGGCTTTTGAATTTTCTATAAAAACATTTTATCTACCATACTATAACATTGCATATTACTTCTTATCAATTTATTCACTTTTACCTTTTTAAATAGTATTTGATAGGTCATACCACATTATACTATACATATTTTCAAGTGATTGTTTTGTTATATCAATATTCATTATGGAATATTAGTGTATTGTAGTATATTGTATATATAATGATTTTATGAATGACACGAATAATTTCGTGTGCAGTTAACAGTTGTACACTTGCATATATAACCTAACCTAACGCTGTAATACACTCATACAGCTTATACTTACACAAATATGCACTGACGCACACTTTCTACTATAAGCAAACCTGGGCAAGTAAATGACAGTTTTTAACTGAGTTTAGTTGATAGAAAATATTTTTAAATTTTTAAAGTTAATAGTTATCCTATTTTTTTTAAACTCGGTGGAGTTAAAAGTTATACGGAAACTTACATTTAACTATTTCATTAAGTTAGGAGGACGTTACACGCTCATATGTTGTCTCTGTTTTACAAATGTGCAGTACCTAGATCAAAAACTGTTTTTCGAGGGATAGAAGCACTCAGGCTACATAGTTAAGACTTAAAATATACAATATAGCTGAGAACATTATCTCTGAAATATCTTTTTTATTCTTAGATATCACTTACACGAAAAAAACTTCTTATTGTTTCATAATTCATGATATTTGTGTTTTTCAAAAACTATATTTCACAGCCAAAGTTCTCCTTTTTATGAGGTAAGAATTAAGTTTCTTAGTTATGACTGTAACCTTAACGGTTTTTTCCTACGCAAAAAAAGTGTTTGCTATGTTTTACATTCGTAAGACGGATACCACACATGTATCGTCTTAAGTTATTATTTTTTATTTTTTTAATATATAAATAGGTAGTAATATGGTTTAAAATAATAAAAAGTAAATGTTTGTGTAATATGCTAATATGTATAATTTATAATGATTTTATTATATTTAAAATTTAATTATTTATAATTTAACGTATTTTGGATTTGATTAAAAGCAATGTATGCATTATTTATTAATTTTATATCAATAGAAATCAATTAAGTTAAAATTAAGTTAATGAAAATTAAATTAAAAAAGTTATGTTAAAAATAACTTAACTTTAACTTCGTAACTCGTGTATGTCCAAGCTTTCTATACTAAGTAATGGAAAAATCAAAAACATATTTAGTATCTTAATACAAAATTACAAAACACAATTTTTTTTCAATTTTCCATTTTATGCAGTGCAATTATATAACTTTGTTTTATTACATTTCCTATATGTGTTGTTTATTTGAAGTTTTATTATTCTTGTTAAAAAATATATTACAAATAAATAATATCCTCGATCCAATTAACTTAAACGATTTACAACCCAAATACAAGAATAATATTACAATTCAATGTGTTCATACAAAATTAACGATGATACATTATTGTGAGTTAAATAAAAATCACAATAGGTCAACCCAACGATAAACCCAATATAATGTCGGATGAATTAAAACATTATTATCACACAAATCGACTCCAGCTCCGATTAATAATTATTATTTATTTTAAACTAGTACACTGTATTATTATGAAATATATACATATATATACATAATTATTAATGCATCATATGAATAGATTAAAACAATTGTATGTATTATTAAATTAAATTTTATGATTCAAAAATGAATTAATTTGTTACAACATGATAACATGTTAAAAACAAAACCCTGTAAGTGTTATTAAAATCTTATGTGATGAGAAAATATTAAGAGATTAATGTAGCTACTTATAACGTTATATTATAACAGTATAAAATAATTATAATATTGGACTTATGCAGAAATAATTATTTTATTTGAATGGCAACATGCGCCGTCATAGTTACTACGTTTTTCTAATCGCAATATCGTCAAAAGCAAAACCATTAATTTATAATACTATATAAACGTTTTGAACTGTTCTAAGATATGAAATTAAATATGTACAACATAATATTACAATAAAAATGTACATTACACGTAATAATAATAATAATATGTAGTCCGAATAAAACTATAATGGTATCTTATTATTGAGATGTTCGATTTGAAAAATGTCGATACCGCGGTCGATGTGCTGTTATTTTATGCTCGGAACAAAGAATGAATCAAATACAACTTTGCTACTAAATGTCAAACACATTTCGTTCATTTTTATACGGGATGGACGAGACCATTTCACAACTCCACGACTGGCCGTGAAATGTATAATAATTTGTTATAGGTACCAATTAGTAGCCCGTTTTGTCTCAGGTTGGAAAACAATCCGTGTCGATACTGAAGATTAATATTGGTAGAGAAAGTATACCGATTGGAATGGACACAAGGTGTTTATTGGGTTTATAAAGGTACAGAAATGTCAAATTGTTTTAATTTCTAAAATGTTGTATACTCGTATACGTGACAACAAGACTGACAACCACGTCTTTATTGTTGATATATTATGATTTATGACGCTACTGTGAAATCCGTTGAAACATAAAGTGCGTAGAATTCAAATACTTATAATAATATTACAAGTTGGAGAAAAAAGAGATAAAATCCATGAGTCATTCATACGGCCATAGACGTGGTTATAAAACCACTAAACCCTATACCAAGGAGACCGGTCCGATTTATCCAAATAAAGAAACTTTGTATATTTTTAAGCCCTTAAAAATAAAACCAACAAAAATCGGTAACATTAGCAGTAAGAAAATTAAAGTCATAAGTTCTATCTTCTACATTACTTAGGTATAAATAATGTTGAACTGGCAGTCTGCTCGATTTTTATACTATCTTGAAAGAAACCGTCAAATAACTTAAATAATTAAAAAAATACAATTCACTTAAAATTAAAAATAAACTAATACTATGCAAATGACAATTACAATATAATGTAGTATATTTAGGAAAACAAAAAAATGTCAAAAACTTTAGTCAGCAATCATCAGTTATCAAAAAAGTCTTGGTGGATGCCTTCATTTGTCTAAAGTTGTAACAACAATAACTTATACTATAGCCATCGATTTGTAATTTGTATTTATAATATGTCAATTAACAAGGCTTTAATGAACAATACACTACTAACTAAAATAAAAAGTGCAAGGAGAGATAGACACCCTTAACACAAAACCATTGGTCCAAACCGCGTCATATCCTTGAGGTACCTAATAATTATAATATTATTTTAAAAAGTATTGTATAGCACATACGTATTAAGTATTGTATTATACACGATGTTTTTAGCAAAAAATAGTTCAACTTTCATCTTACCACCTACCTATTACCTACTAATACAATTATAAATATAAATAATAAAATATCTATAGAAATAGAGGTTGACATACCATTTCCACTTAGACTCGTTTTCCATATGCAATGATTTCTAATCAAATTTAAATATAATACATTCATTACAGTAACCTATGCTTAATAACGATATGTATAGGTACTTGAAACCTACTATGTAGCAGAGCAATTTCCCCGATTTTTCGTTTTAATATTTAGTATATAATATTTGGAGTCACTTCGGTATTTAAGTCTATAACTGTATTTTTTGAAAACCAGTCGAACCTTATCATCTATGATCTCCCAATTCCTACTCAATTATTTTAATTATGCATTGAAGTTGTATTCTCAGTGTTGCTATACTTTTGTAGGTACTATTATTAACTTTTTCTATGGACATTGTATAAAAATATTTTTATTAATAACACGTTGTATTTTTACTATACTTATCTATGCCTAAAATATGTTAAAAGCATATTATTATTTTGTTTAGTCTCGTGTGGGTGACAACTAAAAATTATAGTGTACTTACTGGTATTTACTATGTTGTTTCGTTTTTATAACCATAATCTACTTACAAAAGCTGTGTAATATTTAAAAATAAGTGTTTAATAGGTATAAACAAATAAAGTGAAACGTGTAGAACACGGTATATGCAATACCTATCTACTTATATAGTTAAACATTATTCTTATGACTTGTGACCGCCGAGCAATCGCTCTAAGCGGGGTGGGCCGCAAGATTATTATGACATGTGGGTGGCTACCTAAAATATCTTGCTAATATTAAAACTTTTTTTATAAAATAAATAATAATATAATATGGAAAACTGTTCAAATTAATGTCGATTCAGACTCTTCAGGAATCAGGATTTAAAAATATTAATAATTATCTTCAAATTTCCAAGAATTTAGTATACCTGCAGGTTGGTATTTTGGAAAAAATTGATAAATACATCATAGTTAGAAGTTTGGCCGATAAATTTTTTAATTTTGCTGGAAAATGGTCAAGGATCAAGTATATCAATAACGCAAATAACCAGGATGCTAACGAAGTATAAGTTAATAAAGGTAAATTTATAAACTGAATATGTTAAGTATAATGTTTTATAAACATACAATTTATATACTATGGCTTATTTTCATTTTTGTATGGCCTACTTACGCATTTTAACAATATAAGTAGGTAGTAACTAAAATATGAAACAACATTTTCAGAACTAAAATAAGTTTTCGACAGAGTGTATAACACGTTTAATGGAGACAAATCGGATATAATATTGTTAATGAACATTTAAAAGTAATTTAGTAGCTATAGCAATATAGAACTATCTAGATTCTAGTTTCTACAACCGTTGAGCTTATATCTTATAGGGCGTACATTATAAGTAGGTACTTGTATATTTTATATTTATACACATATATATATATAACTAGCTGATAATTGTTACATGCACCAGAAAATATTGAAAATAGAAAAGTGTAGATACTATTTGTCATTTGTGTAAGTCTTCATGGATTATCTTGAAATTAAAATCAAAACTATATATGAGTATTATATTTTATAAAATCAATAAAATAAGTCTATCAAAGCAGAAGTCAAAGTAGGCAACCAACATAAAATGTAAGATGAAGTTTTAAGTTTAGCAATTCAAAATTCCATGGTTCTGTAAAAATAATAATAATAAGTCATACTAAAATTAAAATATTAACATCATAAACTAATGTTGCTCGGAATTAACATACGTCTTTAGTAAATAACGTTGTAACTATATTTCTAGGCATGTTTTATTGGGACATACTTAATATAACAAGGGATACACTTTTACTTTTTATCTATGAAATCCATGGCTATTTATTGTTGTATACATATCTCAAAATTTCGGTTGATATTAGTTTGTATAGCGTAAATTCGTGTTGCCGACATGTCATGACCATAATTATTATTTTTATATCTTGTTATCGAGTGTTACGAAACGTTAAGCACAACGCGCTTCGCTCTAACACGTATTTTTAGACTTTAAGTACTTGTATAATAATATAGTACGCTAATTTTATACATAAAAAAATCTACCGTGAACAGTATAAAGAACCACCCACTCACTACGGTATTACACGCGCACGTGGTCCATAAGCCGAGAACGATAATTCAGTGTATTTTTAGAGTCTCCGAATTATATTACGCTACAGTCATAATAATAATTATAATATTATGCGATTGCAAAATGGGACGTTGAGATTTTATCCTACTTTATTAGTTATAATATGTCATGTCACGTGTGTGTATAATACATTAATACCTACAATATACATATTATATATATTTCGTCAAATTATTTTGTAGAACCTATTTCTTAACTACCCATAGTCGTATACTTTGATATTTTTATCCCTCACCCCTACTAAATCAAGTATTACACAGAATAAACATTGTTTGACATAATATACCGGCTCCAAATAATATAGTAACAAAACTGAGTAATAACAAAAACTTTATCATCACAATCCAAAAACGGGTCAGTCTAAATTGTTTTTAAATTTAAAAATACAGACATTGTTTTGTTTTATAAATTATTGTTGTTCCTGTGTGAAATAATGACTGGCAGAATATTATTTTAAAGTGTATTGTTATTAATTAATATATTATTATTATTATCATTAATTATATAACTTTACAATTTAAATTAGTCTAGTTAGTAGATTTTAAATATATGGACAGATAAAGTAAATATATTTTTTTTATGTCTATAATACCATTTTGCATAATAATGTACCTATACGATTAATAACCGTCGAATAATCTCAATATTTCTACGTGGATTGATTTACCTATTGGATGCAAAATTACTATAATTGTATACAATTATAAAAAGATTTTTAACCATTCAAATGTTTTCCCTCAATTAAATTTTTAATGGTATAGGTCTGTTATATTGAAATATGTGTGTATTCGGGCTGGGGTGGCAGTGACAGGAATAGGAGAACAGATCTCGTTCATGATATTTTTTGATTTTTCTATTATATGAACACTTAGTTCTATGCCCTGTATATAAAACTCTCGGGACGACTTCGAGATGGGTGCTTAGTTTTTTTTGTACACGTGTGAAATTGTGTGGATACGCCTACGCCGGCAGCCGGCCCACTAATCGCGAGCCCTCCGGAGCATAAAAGATCATAGTCGTCATTATCATGTGCAGCGGCGGCGGCGACGACGGCGATTAGATGTAGGTAATGTTGTCGTAATCGTCATCATCGTCATCGCCGTCGTCGTCGTTGTTGTTGTTTACACGCATCTTATGCAATTTCGTCCTACTCACTGTATCATAATATCCGGTGGCCGGTGCATATGACGTAGGTACGCTTATATTTTAATTGTGCACTATTATAATATACAACTATGCCTACGAGAATACTACCTATATTATATACGTTGTATGGTATACGAAAATCACGGGTACGAGAGAAAATAATTTTCATAATAGATTTTTCGTTTTCAATTCTCTCTTGTAGACAAAATCGTAAAATAAAAAAAAACATTTTGTAACAGTAAAGTAGTACCTAGGTATCTGATATTTTGAAATGTGGCCACACTTGAAGCTTGTACATCTACTCATATTATTATTTACTATAAAGCCTGCTTAACCTGGAATCTGGGTTATACTATGAAAAATAAAAATGTAAAATTTGTACATTAACATATACAATATACGTAGAATACAGAATCCAGAATATTTGAAAAAACTAATAAAACTACTTTTATTTGTACCCTCTTTTCAAAGGATGCCGTAATGTTTTTGTATAGGTACTTAAATAATTAATATTCATTTTGATTTAAATATTAATTTTTAATACATTATTTTAGGAATTTTGAATATTTTACATAAATATTTTCAATCCAAGATATTTTTCTAACATATAACATTAAACGAATATAAAATAGGAAAGAAACGGGTATACTTTTATAATAGGACAGAAGAACGTCCCCTTGGAATTTTCTATATTCAATAGATACCTACCTAGTAGGTACACAGTAGTAGGATCATACCTATATTTGTATTTATTCTTCAACGACATAATGAGTACATTGAGTATATTCGTAGTCCCTAGTAAAGTAGTAGTTATAGTGTACACATAGTTATTTTAGAATAAGTTTACACATAAAGGTATAAAAAAATAGAAAGATTTTAATTAACTTTTATCGAACTTTGGTTTCTCAATTCTTATATTGTGGTAGTATAATTCATGGGTAAACATAATATGTAAGTGCATTAATAACAACACAACTAACACGAATTATTTATAATTAGATATAGCTAAGTATATTTTGTTTCGTCTGAAAAAATATTATAATTTATAATTATATATTTTCAATTCAAATTTTGTCCACGATTTTTATCCACCAGCCTCAATATATATTACAATAATTATCTTATAAATTATTAATTAAAATGTTTATTTTATTTTGCAGTGATTCGCCGATCACCAAACACGACTGATATGGGTCCATTAAATCTAGAATGGATTAACTACTGCTTTGTAAAAAACGGACAAAAGCACAGGACCGATAAGTATTATTGTATGTACGAAAGGAATCCAACTTTAGTCGTACGCAGAGGACTTCCAATTTGCTTTTACTTGAAATTCGACCGAGAATTTGACATGGCTAATGACAGTGTGTCGTTTATGTTCAAATTGGCTGGTAATAACCAATAACTTTATTATACCTAATGTAATATAGCCATATATATTTGGCGTATTATTTTTTAAGCTGGGTACAGGCATTTTTGGTAGTACCCAAGGTTGCAAAATACAAGAGCAAATATAACCATACCGAAGAACGATAATAGTGTTAAAATAATGTTGTACAGTTAAATAGGTATTTTCAATGGACATAAGTAAAAAGCTAAAAACAATAGAAAATGGATAAATTACGCAATTGTCCTCGTCCAATACCACGATACATGCATTATGCATGTTGTATTATTGCATAAGGATTATGTTAACCAATTCTGAAGCAGGCTCGAATAATTTTGAAAACTATACTAATCCCAGACAAAAAAAATCTCAGTTTATGCCTTTATTATTGTGTTTAGTGATCGAAAATGACAATCATGAAATATGTATATTAAGATTTAGCAATAAAAAAATTAAAAATAATATTTACAATGGCAAGCTGCAAGCACTGCGATTTCTGTATAATACCAAGGTAGTAATATGTTCTAAATAAAACCATTCACAATGCATTATTATTTATTAATAACTGTGGGAAACATAGGAACAACATAGGAAATGCGTCCAACTCGTTGAGTAGGTGTTTTTGACCTAATACAATAAGCCTGTTTCCCTGTTTTAATTGCATAATAATAGCGGTGTATTATATTATATTAATTATTGATATAATATTATATTAACGACAACCGAATCCCACGTGGCACGGGCACCGTGATACTGTAAAAATGAATAGTATGTGTGTAGTACGCGTTGCACATTATGCATTTAAAATAATATAGTAGGTGCACACAATGCAAGTATGCATGGGTGGTCATTGAAAAATACAAGGTGACGGTTATTTGATATAGTTTTCTTCTTTTGTGTTTCATCCTTATCCCAGTTGTATTATTTCTAATTTTTTTCTCGGTCACTTATTCGGCGGGCCTCGCAAGTCTGTTATAAAATAATATTCTCAGGAAAAAAAATCGTTTATTCGACATAGTTCTTAGAACAAATATCATATATGTCAATAAAGTATGTTATAAATATTTAAACACATTTATCAACCTATAATTTATTAATTCGAGATTGAATTTGGATGAAAATAATATTTACAGTTTTCCACATATTCAATGAAATCTACCTAAGGTACAAAAATCGTAATAATGTACCTATTATAATAAGAATACACTAATTAAATTTGAAGAGTTTTAGTAAAACAAAATTTATGTTTGATAGCTATATTTTAAGTATGTGGGAAATTGATCAATGTAATGTTTTAAAATGTTCAAAATGCTGGTTTGTTTAATAAGCAAGTGGGTCATTGTTCATTTTGAACATCAAATCTTAAATATTCACAGATAAGATAGTTTCCACTTTATAAAGGTACCTATACATTATTTACTATTACAATTAAAATTTATAACAGTTCTTATATTTTTACTACCGTCTTATAACATGTTAAGTTTGATACACAACGTATCTCTATTGGTTATAAATGACAATATTTTAGACTTAATTTTCTGGGGATTTGATATACATTTACATTTAACACATTTTGTACCTCACTATTAATCTTTTATTGTCTGATCCAAATTGTTTTGCTATTGTGAAAGAAAAATGTTCAATATATTACTAAAGTATTCATACATCGCCTTGATCATAACAGCTAGTCAAATATTAATATTTAATTTTATTATTGTACCATTTCTAAAATGTAGTATAGGAATTGTTAAAAATGATATAGAATTGATATAAATTCCTTCATAGGACAAATTGTTTCACAATATCTTTTGTTCTTAACAGTGCCTAATTATAATCATTGCCAATTTGGCAGTAATGTATAGGTATATACCACTACAGGACATGTGTTCACATTATAATGAATACGCATTAGCTAATTATAATTAGTAAAACTAATACAATTCACCTTAAGACATTTAATACATACCGCCATTACATAGAGTTGACAACAGATGTATTTTAATATTTTTCTACTATTCTTTTACCTGAAAAACACATTTATTAGTATTTTAGATACTTTTAATTTTGAGTAATCCCACATGATGCCTATAGTCAGTGAATAATACTGTTAGTACATACCTAGTTATAAGTACCTACGCGTTTCATAAAACCACATCTATAATTTCGCCTCCGCTAATTTATAGATTTTGTCCTTACTTAATTTACAAAAGAATATTTATCGTATTATATCTAGTATCTGTTAGATTCTTGTTGTCCGCGATTATTATCAATAATATTATCTAATATATTACTTACATTTGAATATAGCTGAGTTCCGTATTTTTGTCTAGTACACTCATATAAAACAATATTTTAAATTTACCAACTATACTATAGTAAATTTATTCAATATTTGGCATATTTATGGCACGTGGGTATGAAGTATGATTAATATGATAATGATATAAGTGTATAATTGTATATCTTACTATCTTAGTGTAAAGTTTTTTTTTAAATATAAAAAGTATTATGTTTATTGAAAAGAAAAAATCATATTAGATTATATTCGTATTCAGTAAACAAAAAATAAGGCAGGGACGTACAAATTATAATAAATACATCTATATTACTAATAAAACAGAAAGTATAAAATTATAAAATAAAAAAGTGGGTAACACTCTATTGTACATTAGGTGACTAGGGAGTCACTGTAATGGATATGTGAAATTTGAATTTAATAATATGAAAATATCATTGTATACGATGAACGATTCTTAGCAAAGACTGTCCGTCAGCATATAATTTTACTATGTAGGTATATTTTTTATGATATTATTGTGATTAAAATAATTTGTTCTACTATAAGCTGTTATTAGCACTGTAGTAAGTTAAATTTCATTTTCGTCTAACAAATTATATTTATAAATGTCATTATATTGTGTACAGTGCACATAATATAACTATATACCTGGTTTAAATATTTCAAGTACCCATGAATAATAATTTTAAATTACAACAGAATAACTAAAATTGTTATTCTTGGTAAAATTATGTAATTTACAAATGTATAAATTTGAACTTAAAAGAACTATGAAAAAAAATGTGTTAATATAATTTTTTTAATTTTTTCTTTACAGAATTAACTACTTACATGCCATCTTATTTTAAATTTTAAATTGAATTCATTTGTAAAAATTTGAATTTCAAATTCTCATAGACCTTTTAATAGACATTTATTTTTTGATAAAGGTAGACGAACTTATAAGGAATCTTGTATTACATTTTAAAATCTCCGATTTAAAAAAAAATTGTGTGAATTTCTAATTCAAAAAATATCGAATTTTCATGATTTTTAAGTTTTGTTAAAATTCAAAATTTAGACGCGCATACAAAAATACTGCAGATTTACACTCCAATTTGTTTTTAATTTCCATCAACAGCAACTTACGAAGAACGTTGTATTACACTTTCAAGTTTATGACCAAATGAACATTTTTTTATCGACACAAAATTTAAAAAAACTAATAATAATCGAACATGCGATATACACTGAATATAAACATTCAGTGAAAATGGCATGTATCTATACGGTCATATGTTTTTAAGTTATCTAACATACACAATCAACAGAGCAAAAATTTACAAATTATCTTTAATATTTTTAATTAAAAAAAGGTAAAAAAGTTGATACAAATTAGCATATTTGAAAGGAAATAACGTTTAACTGCAAATAACTTCGTATTTACTAGAGATTTTGTTTTTATTTTTCTACAGAATAACACTTAGAATAATTTGATTTGAACATTTGAATTTCGTAAGTCTTAATTCTTATTGTGAGTACATGCTTTAGTGCTTTACCTTCCCTCGTTGTCCAGTAATTATTGTCAATTACGAAAGTCTTGTCACGTTTAGAAGCGGAATTACAAGGAAATAATGGAAGATACGAAAACGACATTTAGTATTCTAGGCATTATCCTGGAAAATAATAAAATTTAAATTAAAACTGAGCTAAAAGTAGGCTTGTAACTTACTTTGAAAATAATATTGCGCACTTTTTGCCTGATGCAGTTGTTCAAATGAGTTAATTAAGCCATACTTCATTTCTGATAAACCAGGGTGCATTTAATATTGTTTAAAGTATTATAGGCTGGAAAACTTAAATTTTATACATACGAGTTTTTGCACTGTAGTTGCCACAGGTAGGTGCAGAATTGAGTATTAAGGGTCGTATAATTTGTTTGTAATAATAGTATTGACTTTTTCCACTAATAATTATAATTAAGTTACCTATTGATCTTGTAAAAATTGCGAAAACAAAATTAAAATAATTTTAGTATTTTCTTGTATTTTTTTTATCATACTTTGTCCTGACATCTATAATTTGAAAATGTAAGACAAATTGTTTACAAACAGACTTAATGCTAAATCACGTAACATTCTTCATTAATTTCGTAAAATATATAATAATACAATTTAAAAGAAAATTTCATTTTGATTTGCCTATATGTGGCGCCTTATAAATGGTCCATGTTGAATTCTACAAGCCCGTAATTTTATGTTATGAATAGGCAATTATTTTCATTTTTTTTTTTATCTAATGGAATATAAATAATCAGAGTAATATTGAGTAGCATCTAGGCTTTACATTACATAATTAATTAAAATGTATAATTGCCCATAAAACATCTGATTTTCGTGTCATAAGTTATATAAGTATATGTAATTATATGATAAAAATAAAAATGGATACCTAATTTATATTAATTAGAAGAAATGTATGTGGACATGACTATACAAATTTACCCAAATCCTTAAATTCTTCAGCAAAACAAACCTGTACGGTAAAATTTAAATTTAAATTTAAAAACATGTAATTATAAAACTAATGAACTCTTTGTCGCCGATGTTAATTTATTATAAGAACAATAAAAAAAAAAATTGTAAATGGGTGCTAGAAAAACAAACCAATGTATATTAACCCTAGAGCTAAATATTATTATTTTACATTTTTATAAAATATTAAACATTATTGTATTAAATTTTTGTCTTCAGATAGTTCAAAATCAGCTAAAAAATACTATGTATGCTAAATACAATAAGCTACATAAATTATACATTTATGCTATATCTAGAAAATCTAAATCATTATCTACGGTTATTAATTACAAATTAACAATAATAAAAACAAAATTGAAGAAAAATATTTTCCTACTTTTAACTCTCCAAAGTACCAACCAGTTATTAGATACAATTTCTTAATAGAAACCACCTACAATATTGAAGACCATTTATTCATAAAAGCACATATTCACCAACCGATGATATGTAATATTCATCGTATTACGTATGTTTGGAATACCAAATTTAACCAAATTTAAGTAGCAAATTTTTAATAGTACTATACGAAATTATTTCACATTTAATTTTGATACAAAACGTGAAATATAGACACAACAATTAATAATACTACTGATTTTGATTTTTAAAACCAATTTTAATATAATGATTAGTTAAAAATTTACAATTTGTGACATAATAATATAATAAGTATTAGTGTATTACTATACATCAATCAATATAATTTAGATGTATTTGAATTTTTTGATTATATATTTTCAAAAAATTATGTTTAAAATGTTTTATCAGACAGCTTGATTTGGTTGGAAAATATATAAATGATATACTAGAGTCGTAACTAAATGCGTGGGCCTGAGGGCTTTTGTAATTTTTTTCAATTTTATTAAACAACAGCAACAAATAAATAAATCAAGAATGCTATATAAATTATTCTCTGATGGGGTAACTGTAAGTACAATGTTTTTCAGGAAGGCATACTTACTGAAATTGATAATAGCATTACTTACACGGTATACGAAGACACAGAGACACTCAAATGATAAAGTATTAAAAGATACAGAGTATGAGCAGTGAACTTAGTAGTTATAAATATATTGAACACGATACACTTAAGTATAATTGTTTCTAGAACAGGGATGTCAAATCCATGGCAAGCAAAAAAAAGATTTTGAGGGCTCCCAAAAAATGAAAATTATTTTTTTACATAGGTTATATTATTGTATATTGTCTGCAGGCGTTACTTACTCTCTGTAATGTCGCCACAGTTCCGCGCCTCGCCGCCTAGACAAATATATTATCTATATTAATTTTGTTAGATTTTTTAAAAAGGTAAATAACATACTGTAGACAATATTATATACCTATTATTATTTTATCTACAGATAAAATTGAATAGCCGTTATTAACCGATAAAAGCCACATGCTCATAATATATATCTTAGTAAACACTAATCGGTAAAAATACGTCTGTGAAAAGAAAAAATCGTTGTACTGAGAAATGAATTGGAAGAAATATAGTGTGGTAGGGCAATAGGAAAATAATTGATCGTAAACATAGGGAACAAGATTTTGAAAGCGTGGAATTGAATTTCACAAGATTATTCTACTTTAAAAATAGTAGCATTATCTGACTTGCTTATTTTTTCTTTAACCTATTCATGTGAGTCACTATTTTCAGAAATTAATTTTATAAAATCTGATTTCAGAACTAGTGAATACAGTATACATGTAATTCATCAAAAGTTAATAATTATAAACCAAATATCAACGAACTGGCATAAAATATTTATCAAAAAATCACATAAAAAAAAGATGTATTTATAAAGTTACTTTATTATATTATGTTACCTAAACCAATATTTTTATGTTAAAACTATTAATTAAATAGTGAATAGTAAATTTTTTTCTTAAATATAGTTTATAATGTATAATATTTTTCAAGGGAGCTCGAAAAAAAAATGTAATTTTTGGCAAGTCGAGTTCAAATAATTTGCCACCCCTGTCCTAGAACTTAGATACCACCTACATAAAGTTCAGCGAATTATTATTATTATTATTTATATATTTTGTGCATTCCATTTGATAAAACGAAATATTAAGTAAGAATGATTCTTACTTTATAGTAATATTGAGATCAATGATCAATTCATCGAAATATCAACTTTTGATGCTCATAAAAAAATATTTGTATAATTAAATTCAACTTTTAATTCTAGTAAGCAAGACTTAAGTGGAATCTCGTATTACATTTTCAAACCCTGGATAAAAATATAAAAATATTATTAACATGTATATTTCAAATTGCTTTGATGCTTGAGATTTATGACCCATATATTAGACATTTCTCCTTCCCTCCGATCACGATGTTGAAAATGTTGTTATTGGAATATTTATGTAAAGTTAAATTATATATATTTCAGAAACGGGAGATGCAAACTTTGGAAATAACACTATGGCTGCTGTGCCCTTGAAAGAAAATCCAAGTAATGGCAATGGCCATTGGTCAGCGTACGTGATGTCTACTGATGACGTGGACCCACACGTAGTCAGCGTTAGGGTAAATATATGTTCAAGGCAATATCAGAATAAATAAATAACATTGATTAGGTTAAAGCTTATTAATTGTTTAAACATGATCGATGGTTTATAGATCACTCCACCGAATAACTGCATTGTAGGACAATGGATATTTGACATAGATACCCGATTTGGACAAGAAGCGGCTATGTTCTCAGCTAAAGGAAATCCAATTTACATACTGTTCAATCCGTGGTGTCCAAGTAAGTTCTTTAGATTTGGTAATGTAATGCGGACTTTAAACCAATTTATATGTGTAATATTGTGTATACTAGCTGTCCCTTCCGGCTGCGCATTTGTTATTACTGTTATTATCATTATGCCACTTGAATCGAGCACACTAATACTAAATTCAGGTACAGTTTAGAAACTCAATAAATCAAATACATTTCCGACTAATATACAGCACTCGTCCATATAAATAAAATTACTTTCACTTTATTATAATATAATCTTAATATTAGGTCATTAGGGATATTTTAACAGTAATTTGATTACCAAACATTATTTTTACAGTGGCTTGAAATAAATAAATTTAAACAATATACATTTTGCTGAATTATTAGGTTTTGTTATTGGAATCGATAATTAACTTTTATTTTTTCAAATATATATAACAATAGGTTATATCATTATTTTATAGGATATTATGCATATTATTTTATACATCATACTTGATAAATTGGGAGTTAAGTTAATCCGGGTTAAATACTGAAAAATAAAGTATATTTAAAGATGTTTATTATATTTTGTTATCATGTTTATAATATTTTTATTAATTATCATATTTTATTTAATGTGAATAAATCTATTTTTAGCATGGTTATAGATTTGATTATTAGATAGTACATGTATATTAATCATTATTTTATTTTTTTAAGTTTTTAACTACCTTATATGCTTAAAAATATTTAACAATATGGCAAATTTTTAATTTGACAATTACTGTCAGGTTATAAGTAAAATTGTTTCTGCAATATTTTTGAAAACCTAATTGGAATACTGCCATGACCATGAATCATATAGTACCTACTTCATGTGATAAATGGATTCAGAAATATTCTCTAGAAACCAAAATAAATTGGATTCTTAAATGTACTTATCAAATAAACAGATATTTGTATCACAGACTATTCTTGTCAACACTCTTCAAGAAATAAAACTATTGAATTTAAGTAATAGTAACAGAATCCGACTAAGAAATATAAATTGCAATGCTATCATTAAAATAATTGTGAAGAAAGAAACTACCGATACAAGAAAAAAAGATAAATGTATTATACATACGACAAGGATTTATTACTGATATTAAGGTAAATGTTAATGGGTTAACAATGTGCATTCTGGTTTTTATAGTGCAATGCTTACATTCACTTTATCACCTATAGTAAAATCTTAATATTTGGTTAGTTAGGTTTGACAAATATTAATAATAAAGGGTTAATGCAGGTTAATGTGGATCATTTTGCAACAAATTTGTGCTGTGCATTTAAACAGTTATGTAATAATAAATTGTTCAGTTTTAACTATACTACAGACCGAATATAGGTGAAGAATTTGGCCTTATTTTTTTTTAACAAAATGAATAAAGAACATGAGGATCATATACAAGAACAATTGAATTTAACTGAAGCAAGATCTGAATCTATAGAGATCTATGGACGAAGTCAATAAATCATATAATAGTAATTTTCACAAAACAAATACTTCATAGGTATATGAGACACTTGGGGTCATAATTGATTCAGAAATTCAAACATCTCAACCTTAAATGGACAACATTACGTTTGGTGGAAAAAAAAAATGTCGAAATTATCTTGAAAATTTAAGAAATATAAATAATAACTTGAGTCGCATTTATTCAGTTGAACAATTATCAGAATTTTCAAAACATTTTTTCCGGTAATGACATGGAAAAATGATTGAAACACAACCTACATCACGTTCTAAATGCAAGTCTATTTCAAGTGGTGCTAAACGCATACAAACTTGTCGACATTAAAAAACAGAAGCAAACATGCAAGTTAAGACTAAAAAGACTTTGCAATAAACATTAATGAAAATACTCCAAACGTATAAACTCATTAAATATTTTTAATTTTTCAGTATTTTTTACTCATTAATTTATTAACTTAACTCATAATTTACCAATTATGATGTGTTAAATAATATGCATAATATCCTATAAAATAATAATATAACCTACTGTTATACATATTAAAAAAAATAAAAGTTAGCTATTGATTTCAATAACAAAACCCTATAATTCAGCAAAAATTAATTTTGTTTGAATTTATTTAGTTCAAACCACTGTTAAAATAATGTTAGACAATAAAATTACTGTTAAAATATCCCTAATGACCTAATATTAAGATTACATTATAATTAAGTAAATATAATTTTATTAATATGGACAAATACTATAAATGACAATACGGGACAAACAATGATAATTGTAGACGACATAGCCCCCTGAAAATACTCGGACGCGCTCTATGTATCAAATACTGAATTTTATATTATTTTAATAATACAAAGAAAGTCCAATTTTAAAAAGCTATGTCTCGCTAAAAATTAACAACAATGATAATCAGAACGATAAATTGTAAAATTGTAAAATCAATACATTTATCACTTCGTTCAGAATAAAAAACACCCGCTCTCTGTTTTATTGGAAGGAATCTATAATTATAAAATAAATATAAATATCTATAAATAGCATTCGATAACAAAAATAAACATTTATTTTTACAAACATAAATGTTTGTAATAATTATGTGATACAAAACATATATTTTTTTTTTCTATGTAATGGGCCTTCACAGATTTAATTAATAATTTAAAATAAAAAATAAAATGCCTTCACACAAAAGTTGTTCGTTTTGGAGTTGCACAAATAACAGCCGACGAAATCGAGGTTTAAGTTTTCATAAATTTCCATCAGATGATAATTAGAAGTGTATAGTTATTCTAATTATTTAGGTACTATAGTCAGTGGCTTAAAAAAAATTTTTGCCCCCCCCCCCCCCAAAAAAAAAAAAATATGTAATAGAGCTACTGTCCTATTATAAAAAGTTTTTTAATAATAAATAAAGAAAGTATAATTAATATATTGTTATATCTAATATACCCCTATAACCAAAGGCCCCAAATTACTGTGGGTCCCCACGCAACGCGTGAGGGCCCAGGCCCCCAGTTACGCCACTGACTATAGTCAAATATCTATAAGGAGATTTTTTGACCATTTCAAGGAGGTATCACAGATTGTATACAAATACAATTATATAACGTGTGGTAGTTCATTAAGATTTTAATAATTTTATACATTCCATACTTTCATAGAAATAATTGGTCAAAAATATTATTTATTCTGTAACCAGTAATATGAATAATTAGAATAAATAATTTATTAAAACAATAAATTATGAGTTTATCAGATACCTAATTTAATTGTAAAAAAATACATTTTAATAACACATTGCATTTTTTAAATACTTATAATGGCTACATGGCATAATTACATGATTTAGTTAACGGAAAACCAAGTTAGGTTAATTAAAAATGTATTTTGAAATATTATTTGAAAAATTATTGATAGACAACAAACATGGTATAAGGAGTAGAAAGTTGGCTAAAATTGATTGTTACATAAAAATATGTCCAAACATTTTTAAAAATTGTAGGTTTTTATTTATTGATAACATTTTGAATGTAACTATCAATTCTTGTATATGTAATAATACACCAACTTTTAAACAAGTGAAAAGTAAAAAATAAAAAATAAATAATGCATTTATAATAATATGAATAATAATGTAAGTACCGAGGTAAGTACCTATTTCGATAAGTACCTATTTTACTTGTATAGTTGTATGAAATATAAATATTTTTTTTGTTAATAAATTTATTGTATATTATATTATATAATAACTGTTATATATAAAAATATTATGTAATAATATGTATTTAGTATTTTACAGCTGTTCAGATTTTTCTGTTACCTATATAGCTGAATATTACAAATTAAAATCCTAGAACGCCTTAGTTGCTTTATCAGGGGGCATACTTTTGTCACAATTTTTGACACTAGTTGTTCCGTATTGTTATTTATTGTATTTGATTGATATGGATGAGTGCTGAATACCAGTAGGGAATATACCTATTTGATTTATTGGGTTTCCGAACCGTAACTGAATTTAGTACTATGGGGCTCGATTCAAGTTGCATAAGTAAACACGTCACCCAGTGCCAAAATGTATACCATATTTGGTTTAGCTCATGGTGTTACCAGGTTCTAGAGTCTAGACACTGTAAAATGTTAACAATAATTAGCAGACATTTTATGGGAGGAAAATAATATTGTTATATATGAATATGGTCATATTGATTTCCTCAATAAAAATGGCGAATTAGTTTATCTGATGTCTCTACGTTTTTCATGTAATTCCTTAACAGTATCCATTCTGATTAATTTATCCTGTGATATTTCTAGTGTCCCTTAAACCTTGGCAAGAATTTCTAGTATTACGCACGATTTAAGATATACAAGTTGCCCATCGACCTATACCGACATGATTAAAGTTTGAAGATGAAATTGACTCACAGCTGTGGAAAAAGACGCTAGCGCTCTCTATTATCACTAGGGCCCGGAACTTGATGACATAAAAATCTTTAAAAAATGCACTAAAAAAAATAATGTTAAAATGTCTTAAAAAAATGACCACAAAAATACCAAAAATTTCTTTAAAAAATAATAATTATTATTATTATGATTTAAAAAATAAAAATTATTATATAAATATAAAAAAAATTCGTTGTACAAAATTATAATGTTACATAATGGTTCCTATAAATTTATAATTATTACACTGTAGTACTGTACGATTAAAGTGTGTTTAATATTTTCAAATAAAAAATACCGGCGATTGTCCGATATTAAAGTTTTGTAGGTTAAAAAACTTCTTTCAACTTCCACAGATGTGATTAGCGCATGTTTGAAAAACGTGATATAATCTGTATTCAAATCTTCTGGCAATCCTTCTTTTGTCACTTCTTGTCCTTCCAATATTTTTGAAATAATCTGCATTGTTTTATAACCACTATTTTTTTCTAAAACAGTTTTAAATCTATGTTGAATTTCGAGCCAATATTTCGTGCTAATTGAATTTTATCTTTTTCTTCTTTTACAACTTGAATAGCATCGGCAAGGCATATTTTTGACGATTCTAAACGTTTGATTGAATTCTTTAGCGATCCAAAGTTCGATTTGATATAAACTAAATTTAATTCTAAACCTGGATCGGCGAACAAATCAATTACTTTTTCAATGGAAGTAGAATCATTTTTGTCCAATTTCATGATTATATTTGTAATTGTACCAAAAAGTTCACAATAATAAAAGTACCTAACCTAACCATGTTCCCCACCTAGTTAGCACAGGCTGTGGGGGTAATGGAATATTAGGAGTATGCTCTTTAAAAATTTGAACTCTCGAAGGAGCTTTCAAAAATATTTTTTTGCAGTTGATCGACTGTTCGAAAATTTTTTCTGATTTCTTCCGCAACTCTATGTAAGGCATGAGCCAAGCATGTTACATGTTCCATCTTCGAATAAAATACCTTAATGGCTTTACCTGCTTTGACCATATCACTCAATAAAAGCAGTACATGATCATGTTTAATACCATTGGACCAAATAATTTGAAGGGATCTATCGAGCAGTTTTGAAATTGTACTATAATTTACCTTTTCTAGGACTTCTGTCCATACAACTCTAGAGTTCCCACAACAACATCCGCTACATAGCGCCCTTCAGTGTCCGTAGTTTCATCTGAAGTCACAGCAGTCGATAATCAATAAAATAAACACGTCCGTCTTTCACATTCACTATGCCACAATGCCGTAAAACGTCAATTACAAAGTTGCGTTATCGTACGTCTCGTATGTATCAGTAAAATTATCGGAGCTAATTACGATAATGCAGGGGAAACGGTACTTAAAAATAACCCACGTGTGCACCCGGCCTAAAATAGTATCTGCCAATAGTTTATTAAATAATCGTAGATCACGACAACAAATGATAAAGATACTTAAGGTCAATAAACGACAAGCTAATGGAAATTGAATGTTTTACAATAAAATGTAACTTTCACCAAGAAAAATGCGAATATATATAAAAAAAAGTACAAAAATGAATAAAATGCACTGAAAACACTAAATATTGACCGTAAAGCATAACATTCCCTAAAAATGCAAAAAATTCAAAATAAAAATTGTACCATTAACTCTATATTCCATGAATCAAATTTCTGTAAAGATGAGCCTCAAATGTAAGCATTAAAAAAAAAATGCTAATGTATCAAGTTCGGGGCCCTAATTATCACAATTTAAATCACGAACTAATTATCACACTTAATAATTTTAATTTATGTCATAGATTCTATTCCATGATTTAAGATACATATAAATACTTTAAGTACTTTAGGTACTTATTAGGTACTTAGCTGCATACAAAACTTTGTTATTTTGTGTAACGTATGATATTATTTATACTTCACTTGAGATTTGAGACTTCATAGGATATCTTAAAACTATAAAAAAATATTTATTCAAATTGAAAAATATAATAAATTTCTTCATTGTAAAACACTATACGAAAGAAGTATTTTTGGTATACTCAAAGCATCATTAGATTTGTGGGAAAATGCACTAGGTATGAAGTTGAATGAACATTTTCTCATTTGCAAAAGCATTTCAAGGAAGAGGATATTATTAGGATATGGGTATCTGGTACGAGTATATTTAGTAGAATATATTTTGGAAGAATGTGGTTTCTCGTATGTATCAACTGCTAAGTTTAATCAGGACTGATAAATTTATTGGTTGTATTATAGCTTGATTATTATAATAAAATAATAAAATCTATATGACTTGCATTATAATATTAAATTACTGTTAATCTTGTACAGTTTGAAACCAGACTTCAATAAAATGTTTGAAAAATAATATAAAATTGTTAAATTCATTAAATAAAAAAAATTCCAAAATTTAAAATTCAGCAGGCAGCCATCAGCGACATGGTAATTTACTTTTCTCTCACAGAGAGCGCTTATTGTAATTTCCAAAACTAAGAAGAACTCAATTTGGTACTCACTTTATCATATTATGCCGATGGGCAACCTGTATATGTTACAGTAAATGATGTTAAATTTATATTAACGTTATTAACTAGCAATTAACGTTATTGGATATTATTGAATATTTTACAAGGTTTATAACGTTAATTACTAAGGATTTACGATAATTTCAAACAATATTAGTTAATCATGTTATTTGTATTTAAACTGTTACATTATTATTATTTATTTTCACATGATAATGAGCTATGACATTTAGAATTGCATAATTTCCCAACCACTCGACAGGTGCATTTATTGGTTTTGCACTTCATTTTACAGTGACATCTTTGATAGCCTTGTGTGCCCATAAGACTACTACATCCTGCTGCTTCTCGAAGTGTTATCTCTTTATCTTTAGATGATTCAAGCAGGGTTTTGAGATCAAGCAAAATTTCTTTGCATGGCACAAGTTGAGATCTCGTATACTTGTGTTTAAGAAAACCATTTTCGGTACCTAATTAAAATATAAATACATTATAATACCTATAAATTTCAATTTTGTATTTTATTTTACTTACATAATTTATAAAAGCCGTTGTCAACATTAGCAATAACTGCTAATAAATTACGAGGGGATCCACGGGCTCTGTCTACGTCAGGTATGGAAATACGAACAGTTGTTCCAACTTCCAACTCTTGATATTTATTGTTTGATTGGGTCATCATCCTTTCAGCTTGCTTTTTTAAACATTGAATTGAATTATTTCTTTCATTTGTAATATTTTCTTGACGTTTGTTAACTAAAATAAAACGTAATATTTAAAAATTAAATATTTTTATCCTTATATTTTTTACGTTTAACTCATAAACTACTTGTCCTAAATTTGATTTCTATGTATCAAAATACTCAGAAAATTATTCTGCTTTGGAATATGAAACTAAAAGTCTATGTTGTCATTCAAAAAAGTAAAAATCTTAAAAAAATATAAGGATAAAAAATATTTAAAAATATAATTTTTTAATAAAAACGTTGTTTTTTAACAACTCAAAACTACTGTAAAAAAATGTTTTCAAAAACATGAATATTTTTTTGAAATAATAAGTGTTTTATGATAAAAGATTTAAAATTTAAAAAAAATTAACATACCAAGACATTTCTCGTCCCTGATTTCATTGTTTTCAATGTTATCGTCTTTGATCTCATTATCCTCATTGTTTTCGGGCTGTATCATTATTTTTTCAATATCCGCTTCCGTATTTAAATTACAAATTTCTTTTATTGGAATGCCAACTGATGCTAATCCAACTCTTGCTTTGCAACCAAACATTGCCTCGTAAAGAGACCTTCCAATGCCTTTAATATTGAATTTGATAGAAAAAAATATTATTTAACAATATTAAATATTTAATATAATATATTACAAAATAATATTTATACCTGAATGCAATGCACGGTTTTTTTGAAATTGTATAAACTTTAACCCCGAAGGCCAATCTTTGCTTTTATTTTGTGCCATCCATGTTGCTAGCATGTCTTCGACGTCGCGGTTAGCTCTCTCTACAGACCCTTGGCTTTGGCTGTGTCTAGGTTTGCCATGTACTATTTTTACATCTGGCCACATGAAATGAAGCTCATTAATTATTGAATTGACAAATTCTCGGCCATTGTCTGAATGTAGAATGGCCGGTGCTCCGAAAGTTGTATAAATATCCAACAAATTGTGTGCGATCTCTTCCGCACGTTTACTCGATAAAGCTCTAAATAACACGAATTTCGTAAGATGGTCTTGGTAATTTAAAATGAAGCGGAATCCATTAATATTTTGTGATTGCATATCAATTAAATCGATTTGAGCTCTTGAATTGAAGGTGGAATGTAAAATAGGTTTCGAAACTAAGCCTCTTTTAGGATTCGATGACTTTTTTTGGCAATGTGTGCATAAATTTAAATATGCCATAATAGTTTCGTTCGTAATATTGCAATATTTTGATTTTAACTCAGAATCCATTCTACATCTTCCGCCATGGCCAATAGTAGAATGAGTCGAATGCAAAATATTGAACAACTCGTCAATTGTAACGTAATACAGTATAGTATAGTCATTTACAGGTTTAATAAGACGCTCTTTATTATTTATTGTTAAAATATCATATTTACGTACCATTCGGTAATCTTTCATAGACTTTTTTTCTCCTGGCGTTTTCAACACAAATTTTGAATGCTTTAATTGTTCAATACGAATATTGTACTCATCAATGGTTAGAAAGGAGTTATTATCACTACGTTTTTTTTTAATTATATCAGATATAATGTTGTTAAATTTGTTTTCCATTTCAAGTTCATCCATATTGAATTTTATTAATAAAGAAAATTAACACAATGTTTTACGAATATTTTAACATACAAAAATAATATGACGATATAATGGCGACGTCTATCCTATGCGTACCGTGAAAAACTGACAACAATATTATATTTACAATAAAGTCCTACACTAGTAAGCCCCACTAAGCTTATTTATGCTTTATTTATAAATCCGAAATCCATAGTCCGAAGTTCTATCTACTGCGGCTGTAATACTATCTAGAACAGGTATCTAATACCATTAAGATAAAATTATATAACATTATTTTCCATCGTATGTAGAAATTATCGATAATCAAACCCAAAAAATAATAAACCACGATAATCACTAGTTTGTTAGGTAATTATTGTTATTTACTAGAAAATAACGTTATTTTAATGTTTAACATCATTTACTGTAACATATATAT
>NW_019104368.1:47522-67488 GCF_001856785.1 Myzus persicae
ATAAGAGGATGGTTAGTTTCTATTGCTAGCTTAAATTTATTGTGGCAATCCTTATCTTCTGTAAATACTAGGCAAAATTATGTTTTATTTACGAACAGGATCAATCAAGATTGTCTTGAGAACTTGTTTTGCACGTTTAGGCAGAGACAAGGAAATAATTTCAATCCAACTCCAATACAATTCTATTATTCATTTAAAAATATATTTTTCATGAATTATTTTAAACATTCCAACAATGCTAATTGCCTGCAAGATTTTGATGACATTCTATATAATATTCAAGACCCTACCAATTCTGAGGTTCAAAATATTATGTTTCCAGATAAAACTAAATTTAAATTTAAATCTTCAATACCGGTAACATCTGTTGATTATCGGGATTTAGAATTGCCTGATCAAAATATACCAACTTATATTTGTGGCTATATGATTAAAAAATGTTTTGAAACTCATATTTGCAATATTTGCTTAAATTATGCCAAATTTCAAAAAAATTTAGTACCATCCTTTTTATTTTCTTATTTTAAAGCTTATGAAAATTCTGAAAAATCCACTTTTGGAAACCTATCAATGCCACATTCAGAATTTTATAATTATATAAATAGTTTAGAAACAGTGTTTATTAATCGTTTCCCTGTATTAGCAGCTGAGAATAAAGTAGGTGAAAAATTGAAACTTAGTATGGTATCAATTTACTATTCTCACCCGTGTGAACATTTTAATAAAGACTATCTTTTAAATTTATTCATACGATTTAGGATTATGTTAGAATTTTGTTTTTAGTATAATTTAACTGTAGTTTTTTTTCATCTACTTGTAAATGTTTATATGTTGTGTAATTTTAATAAATAAACAAATTAATTAATTGGAATAAAATAGTGTCTTTTTATCTGTGAACAATATTTTTCGTAAATTATTGTATTACAATATTTTTGTTACTCCTATTTGGACCTACTGCATCGCGCAGTAACCAATCAGATCCTGTTGTTTGGAAGTCTATTGTTATAATTTTATTATTCCGAAGTGCACTATCTGGTTTCATTTAATCTGTGGTATTACTGCAAGTAAGTTGAGTTCTAAATGGTCGAATGCATCTTACCAGTCGTATAGTATATTGACAGGTTATTTGCGTCCCGAACGTATTGAAATTAATGTACCTTATTGATATAATTTTACAAAATTATAGAAATCAATCAAAAAATGCAATTACATTTATTGAAACTCAAATTAGCAAATATAACAACATATAAATGTTCCACTTGCCCGTGTTTATTATTAAAAATATGTTTGCTAAAAAATGTATATCCCATATTCTTACAGCGAATTGAGTGCTTTATGTCACATATTCCATGCTTTTTTATATCCAAAAAGTGCTAAGTCGAAAACCATGTTTTAGTGTCCAGCAGGTCAGATAACTGTGATGCAAACAGTATATCAGGTACCTATGCAATTTATCTGGGGTGAATTTCGGATCCGACTAGGTAGACAATGTATGACAACTATGCTCATTAAATATTCATTTGAAGCGTGTGTTTACCACAAATAGCCGAGTATCCAATGGCGACCATTTAATTAATGAATAAAATATTCTTCGCCCTGAATGAACAACTATAAAATACAGCTCTATATGGTGTATGTCAGACTGTCTTAGAGTACTGTAGTTCACAGGCAGATCGGCGTCAGTGTATTTTGCTTTGTGAAATAATATGATCTATAGATGAACAAACGCAATTCTCGGAGTGGTTTTGGCACTTTTAACAATCAATAACATTACTTAATTGAGGACATGTAAATGCGAAGATTTTATGAATGTTTTTATCTCATCTACCAGAGTGACCAATGGTAACCATTGATATAAAAGAAAAAATACCAATTTCAACTACTTTTTACTATTATTATTATAATCCATAACTAATGTACAAATTTTGATTTCCACCGTGGATCTCAAAATCCTTGTAATTTTAACAAAATAATGACACGGACTAGACGCTATACCATCAGTAAAGCCTTCTTCAATAAATGCAAAGAGGATTTTTAAAATCCGACAGTTAGTTCCAGAGATTATCTCGACCATACATCTTATAAATTATAAGTCGTATTTTAGACTTTTAGATCACATTTTAATGTGTGTGTAATTTTTTTATAATATATATGTATTTTGGGTGGGCATTTAATTCAATTATTACGTGTTATAAACGAATAATACATATTTTTGTGCAGCGGATGAAGTTTATATAAAGGACGATGAGCTGCGTGAGGAGTACGTGTTGAGCGAGGAAGGACTCATGTGGCGTGGAAGTCACAGCAGGCAGAAAGAGGTCATGTGGAAATACGGTCAGTTACAAAAGAACATGTTGGAAAGCAGTTTTTTGTTATTGCTAAAAATCAGGCGATTAGCACTTATACACTGCAGTGAACCAATAAAAGTATCAAGAAGCCTATCAGCCGCAGTGAGTAATATTAATTATTTTTGAAAATGATTCCGAAGCTTGTAAAGTAAAAACTTTAAGAACCATATTATACTTTGGTAAGTCACTACCGTTGTGTACATGTTCATGGTTTTTTGTTCATAGGTCAACGCTCCTGATGAGTTGGGAGTCGTTCAAGGCAATTGGACTGAAGATTTTTCCGGAGGCACTGCACCCATTAACTGGCTGGGAAGCGTAGATATTATAAATCAATTCATAAAAACGAAAAAACCTGTTAAATACGGGCAGTGCTGGGTCTACGCAGGAGTACTTACCACAGGTTATTACAAATTATTATTATTCATAAGTATTTTATGGTAAGATAAGTCCCTACTTCAATCAGCGACGTACAATTAATTGTATTATAGAGGGGGATTTAAAAATATTTAACGGAGTATAGATGAGGTAAATGGTAATGATTAAGGTCTGGATTTCAATACTTAGAGCATATTTTGTTGGTTGATCTTAACAAGGCTTTCCAAGTACACAATTCGTTTCACACAACCAGTGTTTCAAACATAACAATTTCATTTTGCATTTTTTTTTTTTGCAAATGTTGACGTTTTTTCATTTTTATAGCATATGTTTGTTTAAAATGTTTTAATGCATTTTATGTTCAACGTATTATAAAAATTTAGCGTATTCAAAATATTATGTAAAGATAAATGGTTTTCTTGATATTTAAGTTGTTTTAACTTTTAGTTTAATAAGTTTATTGGGTTTCTCCCTACACATTGTCAATCTTTATTGTTTGATTCAATTTTTTTCTTATCTTAATTATTGACTGTGGAGCTTCACCCGTACTCGGACATATAACAAACAATTAGTCAGTTTGAGTTAAATCGTGGTCATATTACTTAGATTTTTATTTTATTTCGTACATTCAATAGTGTTAAATATTGTATTAAATAATACCCCCAAAAAAATCATTTACTTCTTACTGCGTAAGCGAATTCGGAAGAGTAGTCTTTACAACAAATGGGACTATTTTACTTTGTACAATTTGTAATACTTAAGTTACTCAAAAAAAAAAAATGTTCAGCAACATAATCAAGAGAAAAACAAAATATTAATGAATTAACATGAAATGAAAAAAAGAAAAATAACCATAACAACTTTTAAATGACATATTTGACAATGATAATTATTAGTATAACAAAGAACTTTGTTCGGATATGCTATCTGCGAATATTCCATTCAATAAATTGAAGAATAAATTATTTTGCAACATTTAAGAAAAAAAAATGTATGGCATTTATAAGGTTATTATTGTGGTAAAATGTATTTTTTAAGGGCTGAGTTCCGAAGCTTAGTAATGATGTATCCAGCAGATCTTTTTGAAAATTAATGAATTTTGGGTCATCCGGGTAGTGTAAACCAAGTGCACTCATGAAAATGACTTATGTTCTAAATTACTATTGCAGTATTGCTAATTGGTACGATATAATGTCACTCTTACTGAACAATCTTGTATATTATCCTCTTCATGCACGACTTTTTAGATTTTCAAAAAAAAAATCTCCTATATAGAATTTGGGCCATAAATAATGAGAAAAATAGTTAAAAAAATCTAGGACCAACCCTTATGTCGTGAAGATAGATTACAACCCCGTTATCATATGATACCTCTGTGCATATTTGGAACAACTTTTTTTTTAAATGCATTTTTATAATTAATACATTTTAAATTTTGACAAATTAAAATTATTAAATACACATTAACTATATACTTAAGTTAAATATATTGGGTAGGAGGGGGACATGCCCCCTGGAATATCTAGGATATCTACAACTTGAATAACTATAAAGATGTTTGTATATTTAATGTAATCCAAACATAAAATAATAACAATTTGTATGAAATAAAAACAATATTTTCACAGCTTTTGAACATACCCTGTATAAAATAAAAATTAAATCTTTCACAGCTTGTGATTATAAATAGATTAAGAATAATAGTAATACAATTAATATATGCATAAAATAAAAAATATGTTACTAACAAAATAAAAATAAATGAAAAACTTCTTTCATACTCTGTATAAAATTAAAATAATAACTTGTAATATTTCTTATGAAGATAATATAATAAGAAAAATAGTAAACAATAACTAAATTGCACAAAATAAACATAAAAACAATACTAAATGTTACCCAACAAATATCAAAACAAAGTAAAAAAAAAAATATTATAGGTCATTCTTTATTTTCTATGGAAGTCTTCCATGCACTCTGGACAAACTGGAGTATCACATTTTTTACAAATATATCTAGTTCTTGATTTGCAATATAAATTATGACACTTAGAAGCTTGAGCTTTTGTCGTTTTACCAGGATAATGTTCCTTACAATCATATCTTATTTCTGAAACAACAATGGAAACATTTTTTTTTTTTTTGGTGGATCAGATTGTAAGGAAGGCCTGCCTCTTTTTGGTGTATCACATTTTCCTATTTGGAGCATGGTCCAAACAATTGATGCATTAAACTGAAGAAGTGGTATATTTTGACAATTTTCTTTGTATATTATCCATGAGTTAATTATACTAATATTCAAAAAATGAAAAAAAATCCTCAAGTACCATTTTTTGTTCTTGAATCCATGAGGGTAATGAGCAATCATTCTATCCATGAGGTCCACACCCCCCATGAATTTATTGTACTCCTGTATAGTAAATGGACGAGTGACTTCAATTTTTTTCTTTTCCTTCCTATCATAACGTGAAGTTATATCTTCAGGACTAGCCCCAGCATATGTCGATATAGTATGTACTAGTTTAGTATCTTTCCATCGTACAACAGTCAGATTGTCATCAGATGTGGCTATTGAACAGTTACCTCTTTCTAACAATTTATCTTTGACTAGGTAATTTTCAATTCCAGTTACTCTATTCAATCTTAGAGTACCAAGGACATGTATGTTTAGAGACTTTAATTTTCTTAATAGTGGAACAGTAGTAAACAAGTTATCCATAAAAAGTTTATGGTTTTCACCATGTATTGAATGACACAATTTCAAAACTGTATCACCTATTGGACCAAAAAGTGATTTTTTGTCTTTCGAGGCACCTTGATATAGCTCAAAACAATGTACATATCCATTGGTTCCGGCTTGAACCCAAATTTTAAATCCCCATTTTTTAGGCTTTGATTTTAAGTATTGTTTTAATGAACTCCTACCCTTAAAAGGAACCATCATTTCATCAATGGCTATATTTTGACTAGTTGATATAGCTGAATGAAAAGAATTGTGTAAAATGTCTAAAACAGGTCTAATTTTCCAAAATTTATCAGTTACTACTTGAGGTTTTTCATAATTGTCTACAAAATGAATAAACCTTTTAATTTCGGCAAACCGGTTACAAGTCATAGCATCAGCAATAAGGTTCATTCTCAACCCCTCTTGAGAAGACCAATACATTCTTACATTTGGGTATTTTATATATGTCATTGCTATGTTGATTGCAAAAAACACTTTCAATTCTTTTATAGATAAGTTGAAATTTTCTTTTCCATTTTGAACAGCATATTTTATTGTTTCAGTTCTTATTTTTTCAAAAAGAGATTCAGTGAATAATTGTATAAAAACAGAATAAGGAGTAGTTTCTTTTACATTTATATTAATTAATTTATTGCCAGTAAAAGTAGGTATGGAGTTTGTATGATTATTATCCCTACCAGGAAACCATTTTGTCTGTTTTGTATTTTTTTTCTTGACAGGTAAACAATTATGTTTATTATTGTTAATTTTTAGTAAAGTAGATTTTTTAAACTTAGTTTTACTTTTAGAATCGGTTGATGGAGTTTTTCTTTTTTTATTTGTTAGTGACTGAGTGGCTATAGGATTTAGAATTTGGTTAGATGTTTGTGTGGGTGAGACTAAATTGTTTTGAGTAGCAACATCAGATTTTGGTATAGTTTGTTTGCTAACATTACTATCTGTTTGTGTTTGGAGTATTATGTTATTAAAAAAACTATCAAAATCATGTACATCATTTTCGTCGATTATTACAAAGCCATCAGGCTCATTAGAAGGATTATTATTTTCAAACCTTATATTATTGTCCATATCCCCTAAGAAGTTAATAAATAAAGAAGGCAATAAATTTAATTTTTCAATATTATCTTCCTGGTCATCATTTTTGTTTTTATTATTCTCAGCATCACTATCATCGTCTTCACTATCACAAAAGCTGACTTCTGAGTCACTTGGTATTTCAAAGTCCAAGAACAACTCAATTTCATCGTCTTTCAACTTCTCCATTTATTATTACTAAAATAAAAACAAATGTTATATTACCTAGGTAATATTTTTTGTTAGTATAGTTGTAGGTACCAATTAAGCACAGTTGTATCAAATGATACCGAGTATATTACCTCACAATAATAGATGTCAACGATCAAAATTGACTCTTACATGTACTTTTACGTGTATCTTATACAAAAACAAACCTAAAAAATATTTTTTGATGTAGCTAAAATATTTTAACGATGAGATATAACAACAGTTTTGTCGGTATATTTTGCGTATTATCAATACAGGAGGTTATCACACATGTGACTAAAAATTCTCATATAGTATGAAACTATGAACATAGGAACGAATATTATGAGACGGCTGTTATCAAGTGTATCATATGATATCTTTATACACAAATGGATCAAAAATATTTAACAGCTGCTTTATAAGCGGTTTAAATTAGTTGCGGTATCATATGATACCTACATGCACGAAGAGGTTTTAAATAGAAATTAATATAATATAATGAACAAGAGATAGGAAAGAAGAAATCAACTATAAATTAAAATAATATTTTTATTACACCGATATGCCGGTACAATAATAGTCACACACATTAACGCATCCACATTTCACAGGCCTCAACACTAAGACAATTTATTAATAATGGTAAATAATATTTAATATCTACACAGAAATAGTTTGTTTGTAAATAACAAATGTCTATTTGTATACCTCCTAGGACGAAAAAATAGAGTTTTTGTGATTCCAATATATTTGATAAATACTTTATTTTATAGGCACTTAACAACGGCCATATTTTTCATTCTAACCAGTTCAAAAAAAAATGTTTTATTTGGTCTTTGGGGGGATTTATCGCGAACTCCACTTAATTTGTACGCTACTGACTTCAATTAATTATCTCATCGCATCACCGCACACATTATTTTGTGCGAGCCAAACACTAAAACAGTTGCTTATTACTGGTTTATACTCTTTTAATATAAACTATTAAGCAACAAACGTTTCAATTTCAATAATACGTTTACTCATTTCTTAGTGTACTTATATTTGGTGTAATGGTTTTCAACTAATGAGTTTTGTTGAGGGGTATAGGTATATTTGATGTTAACTATGTACATAGACAAGTTTGAAAATAAATTGCTATTTGTGTATCTTTAACCTACAAATTACACATCATATAATAATTCTTGTGTACATTTATAGTGTGCAGAGCTATCGGAATACCTTGCCGTCCGGTGACTGCATATTGCGCAGCTCATGATACACAAAACAGTTTGACGATCGACTACTTAGTCGATGATGACGGAAAAATAATAGAAGAACTACAAACTGACTCTATTTGGTTAGTACTAATTGTGTAAATAATATTACAAGAATTAAAAGATAGGTTTATTATACACGTCTTACGTACCTAGAACTAACTATAATGTAACCACCGTGTCATGTACGGCGGTTAATCGCAGGAATTATCACGTGTGGAACGAGGTTTGGATGGCCAGGCCCGATTTGAATATTTTAGACCGGAGCTGGCAAGTGATCGATGCAACACCTCAGGAGCTGAGCGAAGGCCAGTTCAAATGCGGCCCAGCAAGCGTTACGGCCGTCAAAAATGGTGACATAAGAGCACCGTATGACACTGCGTTCGTGTACTCCGAGGTGAACGCAGATAAGGTGTACTGGAGATACTATGGTATATCTCAACCGATGAAACTATTGAGGAAGGATACGGAAGCGTAAGTCTTGTCTATTCTGTTCGAGCACAACAGTTGAATTTAGTGGTGATATAAAAGGTATAAACTTAAGGCAACGGGTTTTTTTTAGAGACATTTGATATAGCTCCTAGATATTTTAGCTATCTATTATAATCTAAAAATCTCTTTAAATACTATACTAGTGAAGGGGTAGTCAATATTGTCTCTTAATTTATATTTTGTGAACATATTTTCTGTAGATAGTAAAAATGGATCTAGGTATAGTGAAAAGTAATAGAGCCTAATTTTTAACAAGTATGTTACCTCTTAAATTCTTCTTATTATTAGTTATTTCACTTACGCATATAAAAGTACGACCTTCAGCGGCACACGCTCATGTTTAAATGGGAATTCCGAATATATTTAACAAAAAGTATACTCACTTCACTATTCGTAATAAAAAAATGTATAATTAAAAATATCCCAACAAGGATTCGGCGCGGGAAGTTCACCAACATCCTTCCTTATTCCAAATTGCTCTGTGCTACTATGTTCATTTTCATATTAATTAAATAGAAAATATAATATAAGTACCTACAATCCTACATTCTATAACCCATAAGAAATGTATGTATAATATAGTAATATAGTTTATAATTGTATGGTATATATTAAATAATTATTAAGCACTTATATTTGGTACTTTTGGTAATTAAAATAAATATATCTATTAAACTACAATACAACTTTGTGTAAGTATACAACTAATTTTTTTGTAAAAAACTAAGAGTTATATTGAGAGAATAAAACCATGGTTGCCTTTTTTTCTTTAGAGGGCTTTAACTAGGTACACCTGTATTTGCACCCAGCCTTTCGCAGAAGCATAGATCATTAATTTGTATTCATGTAAATTTTTATTTTTATTTATCTATATCAGAATCGGCAAACTAATCTGTACGAAAGCGGCAGGAAAATGGGAACAGGAAAACATTACGGACAACTACAAATATCCTGAAAGTACGTAACACTTATGCTTGCACTATATTTTGTAATGATGTAACATTAAATATTAAAATATTTTATTTATTAATTAATATATGACTACTAAACCAAAATACAGAATGATAAAACTGATAGCATAATTGCATAAAAAGTTAACGTTCAAAAAAACATAACATTTTATAATCATACTACAGATTGACTTATGCATTTGTTGCATCATTCGCATCACTTAGTGAAATCAATCTTTTCATAAACTGGGTGTCCAGATAGATAGTGAAATTTAACAATTACAATTATATTTTGTCTATAAGGTTGGTTAGTTTTAAAAATTTGAGAATTTTCCTGTTTTGGTCCAAGCATTTCATCAAGAGTTTCAATCAAATTGAGATTGGTTGGTTCCTGTTCGTAAAAATGCCATTTTGTTATGTGTTTGACTGTGATCTGTGTGCTGCAAGCATCGCAGATGGTAGGTTCCCGATGTAAATGTATTACTTGGTTACAATTGCATTAATGCTAAGAGATTTTTATTTTATTTACAAATAAAACGGAATATAAGAGTATAATAATAAAATATATAATATTCGAATAGGTATAAGTCTTCTAAAATACTTCCAAATTAATACTGTAGTCATCTTCTGGGGTTACCTACATTTGTTCTGTGATTCCTATATTTCTGACATCCAAAAAGTCTGGGCAGTTTACTTCAACGTTAAGTTTTTTTATATAAGTTCACTTAATCTAATTATTGAATTGAGTTCTTCTAAACTCTTCATTGCAGTTACTTATATAATTTTTAAAAGTAGAAATTATGCCCTTGATATATATTTTAACACTGTGAAAATGTCTTCATCTTGTCCTTGTAGTGAATTACTGATAAGAAATGTTATACTGAATTAGTGATACACTAGATGAAACTAGATAATACAAATATTGACAAAACAAAATCAGTTACCAATAGAAAATACTCTAGTATGTTGTATTTTGTTGAAAAAATATTGTCTTCCCATCGTAAAATTTCAATTAAGCATCTTCCATCTCTAATAAGGAATTTTTGAACTGTAGAATACTGTCGTGTTTTTCAATTCAGCGAATTTCACACAACCCAGAAAAAGTTGTTCAAAGTGACAAATTATTTGTATGTTCAAAATTACGTTTAGCAGGGACATGCAAAAATTAAATTATTTCTTCTATAATTCCTATGCTGTTAAGGACATCCGTATTGCACCGTGGATGACTTTAAACGACTCAATTTTAAAGCATGATTTGAGCATTTACAGTGAATGGTATTTTCTGCATATTTTTGGATTTGTTGCACAGCACTTCGAGCTGTTGATATCATTAGTGAACATTCATCAGTGCCAGTACCAACTAATGTATCTAAATAGAATCCAAAATCTTTTAACGATTTCTCCTAAGTTTTCTGTAATTTTTGGTTCAGAGTGCTTTTCATTACCAACACTTTCATTTACCTCGTTAATATCTGACAAATATCCTTAATCTTTGTCAAATATATATAGTAAAAATCTAATAATATATTTATGGTAATGCACAAAACCTATAAACTTTTCTAGATCTGGCCTTTGAAAATATAACGGATATTTAAAATTTTAGTGATTTGTGAAGTATTAGATACATCTGTCGTCTCATCAAATACAACACTGTAATATTTTGCTTAATTTAATTTAAGTTAAACTTAAATGACATTACGTTGCACTGGAATGAAATGTTTTTAAATGATTTTCAAGCACACGGTCACCAGAATCAACAATACTATATACATTATACAATACTATATATTTCTTTAAAATTACCACTATTCAGCACTGACTCATTTTTTCCTCCAAACATTTTTCTACTATAATCTCGATGATCATGTTTTTTGTCCCAAAAATATAATTCCTTGATATTTGGATAGTTATTCATAGTTCTTCGGTTGATGACGTTGGCATGTTCATCTAAAATTTGTGATAATTTGTCAATCATCATGGTTCTCGCGTCATCTAGAGTGTATTCGTTATTGTATTTTTTGACATTATCAAAATAACTGCGAGCACAAGGGACAAATGTTGGAACTTCAAAAACAATTTAATGAAAACATTACAAAACGTTAAGTAAAATCAAAAACTCTTTATTGCTAACAAAAAGTCATACTTGATAAAACCATAAGTGTGTTTTCATGAAAGGGACGAAAGCAAATGATTTTCTGACTGTTTACCGCGGCTTTAGATAGTATGGTTACAGTACTGTGTATTACATTCCACAGGATGTTTATGACCCACAAATGTTCTTCCGTTATCCTCTAATTTTATATGAGATTATTCATCGTCATCTATTAGTTTGCTTATAACACTTGACAGTTTTAATTTTACAAAAATACTTAATGTTATTTTATTCATATTATACTTTACATTAAAAAATACTTTATAATATCTTTATTATTTTGGCATTTGGTTAGTATTATATAAATCCGCTGAAATGCTCTATAATCTTGGATATTTGGTGGAGAATATTAAGGACCCATTTTTTATCGTTTCGTTACGTAACCAGTAAAGAACGAGTACCCTCTATAGGACTAGAGGAATAGACATTTAAGTAAACGGTACACAGTTTTGACATAAAACTAATGATTGATTTCACTAAGTGGATGCGACGTATGTACCGTACAATTGAAACACTTATGAACTTTAAAGTATCATAGAACCTGATATATTTGGGCTACATACTTTATCAATACATACAAATATTGATCTCTTTGAGTACTACAATTATGTTTATTCAAAATGTTGGTATTATTAACAGACTATTTTATATATTTTCTAAAATACTCAATTTATAATTATTAACAGATGGTTTAAACAGAAATATCTATGGTATTTTCGTGTGTACTTTTATTGATGAACTATAAGGACTAGAAATTATACTAGTATCTTTTCTCCAATGACTTTCTTTAAAAGGGGAAATTGGGAGGCTACAGTGCCACCTTAATGATTTGTCTTATCCTGGAGCCTAATTCCTATAGTCCTATACATATACTTAATATTTTATCTACGGTCCTATAGTTATATGAACGTTTTATAAATTCATGCAAAATTCTTATAACAAAATTATAGTTTAAATAATTCACCACGAAGTTCAGTGTGGTCCGTCAATTTATTCTTCCACACAATATCCGTATAAAAACCGTAACAGGATAAACTTTCTTGAAAATATTTGAATTCGTAACTTAACTAATAGCTGAATGAATTAAACTTAATCTTAAACTATTGTAGATATATTTTTAAATACAAAATAAATATTACAGGTTATAAGTTAATTGGTTATTGTTAATATACAATATTATTATTTTATCAAAATAATAGAATTAAAACATCCCCAAGCAGTTAAAATATTGATACAAAATTTAAAATATGTAATACATTGTATCTTAGTACCACGGTTTAAGTATATTTTAAATGGTGGTTAAAACTACAATTTTGTTAACCTTCAGCCTGTATATTTGTACGCATATAAGATCAGATATGAAATTCTTACGTAGTAACCACCCTCATTCTATTCGTGGAAACGGGAGTCATAGATATTCCATATTTGAAATAGAATGAAAAGATAAGCTGTGTTGATTAGGTATTTTGAAAATCATTTTTTGTTATTTTACTTTTATGAGAAACGATTCTGAGAGATCGAAAAACATAATAATAATCATACCAGATTTCGAAATAATTTAAACTTTCGTATAGGTGTGGTCGACTAATGATGCATGTGGACAGTTACTTGCACTTGCGAGTGAATGAAAAGGTTTACTATAACGCAGTCAGATTACACTGCGACTATCGTCCGGATTTGTAAAACTTTCATGAATGATAATTGTTTTTTATTTGTTTCAATTATATTTCATATTCAAATAGAGAAAATGAATGAAGTGTGAATATGTTTGTTTAAAATAAGTTGTTGGTAGATTTTCATTGGAAAACTTTACTGATGAATTTGCACATCACAATGATTTTCCTGTAAAATGTTGATAATTATGTGTCCTTTTAACGGTTTTTTTTTCTAGAGTCAACTGAAGAAAGAATTACTATGCATAAAGCGTTAAAGCAAAATAATAGCATATTTAGCCGTTATTATTTGAATGAGGATTTCAATGAAATCAAATTTGATTTTGAGTTAGTCGATGATATTATCGTCGGAGAAAACTTCAGGTTTGAATTGAGTTATTTTAATTTTTTGTATTTTACTTTAACATTAGTTTGTACCTTTATGAATTTTAAATGTAAATAAAAATCAAATAAAAAAGTAAGAACATCTGAAAAATTCTTCTTCTAAATGTTCTAATAACAAATTAGTGTTTTGGAAAAACAAAAAAGTAACATTATCATAATTTTAAAAAATGTTCAGGCTACTGTAAGTAAGTTATTGATATTAAATAATAAGAAATAAGAAGAAGATATGGCAATACTAGTAATACTACACGACAGCTTTATAGATAATTGACGGAGTGGGCAGACTAACGGATGTTGCCTGACAGCCGACCGACAAAAACTGGTCGGCACCTACTACGTTTCTCAACTTGAATATAGTTTAGTACTTACAAAAAAAAGTAAAATGTAGTACATACCTATAGTAATAAAATGTGTACCATTTATTATAAAATAATGTCACCTCACAGAGAGCACTTTGGTTTGCTCTCCTCAACTGGCTCGGGTAGCGACGACTAAACCTTGAACTGCTCCGCCCCACCGTCTACCAAGTCACGACACTGATATTTCGACTAGATTTAATATAACGGGGCCCGGACATCAGACTGAATGTACTCACAGACCCTTGCCGGCCTTATCTTTTGTATAATAATAATGATATAATATGATACATAGGAAGTGTATAGTCCATACCTATATGATAAGAGAACACCAATTAAGCTTACGTAAATCATCAAATGTTTTTTTTAAATACTTTTAGGGTCGCGGTGAGGATCACGAACAAAGGCCATAAAGATTACACAGTAAAAGTAATATTGCGGGTCGACACGGTTGATTATACTGGTAAAAATGGATCACTCGTCACCAAAGTTGAACAGCAAAAAGTAGTGCTTCACGATCCAGGTAAGCACCAGGCGCCACGACAATATATAAAATGTTACTATATACTAGATACAATTATGCAACATAGGTAAACAATGAAGCAAACACATTGTTATGAATTTGCATGACTAAGATCAGAATACGCATATGGGAAAAATAAAAAAAATGATTTCATATTATAGTTCAATTGGTGTATTGGAATAATAGTATAGGATAGAAATGTAAAATGCGTTGATTTTATTCATAGACCTTTTACCATGTTTTTTATTACTCTTTTTTAAACGAGAATGATCAGTCGACCAGCTGATTTCTCACCAACCGCCCTGTGTTAGTATGATCACGCAGTTCTCGGCGTGCCAATCATTCCACGATACAAAAAGTGAATGTTCTATTTTGAGATAGAGTATATTCAGTGCCGCAGAAACCACAGAGCGGGTGGTTCATTGCACCAGGGCCCCACGTTTCATGTTCTTAGTTGGGCCCATACTTCAATGAAATAAATATAAGAACCTAAATTAACAACAAAAATACAAAATATTTTTAGATAAGATATAATACAAGTTGATTCATTTAAGAGATTGCACTAATTATTTCAAAAATAATTAACTTTTATTGAATTTTTTTTTTAAACTTTTAGGTTTATGTTTTTCTATAACTATATTATATTAAAATTTTTTTCACCCTTATATTTATTGGTGCAACCACTATCAATAATATCGCAATTTGTTTCTGAATAAAAACGGCTTAAATGCTCAAATTTTCCCACATCAAACCATCTAAGTAGGTGTCCCATAGGTTTTAGGCTTTAGGAAAAATATGTAGGGTAGTTGAGAGCGAATACGGGCGGCGAATGATTGCTGTTGTCTTTATCACGGTAGACCTCTACTGTAGCATGGCCGCCCAGATTTTTCCCAGTTTGTCCAACATTCATGCGCTCGAAACGAGATCTTCAAGTCTTATCAAAAATCTTTAACACCTCATACATTTTTATTTTTTAACCACCCATGTCGTCAACAAGAGTGACTTCTATAAGTCATTTTAATAACATTGTCGTCCCTATCACTGAGTGTGACAAGCCCCCGAGTTTCTGATAGTAGCTAATATTCAAGAAAGGGAAAATAGCTATCACATTTAACATTAGAGGTCCCAATATATATATATATTATTGGTAGCGAAACAAGAGTTCCGGCCGGGGACAGTGAAATGTCCCAAGATAAGACAATTAAATATAAGCAAAATGTCCAAGAGAACACAAATAAAAAAAAAGACAATAAAGAAGTAAATAATTTTATAATCCATAAAAATGTCTTTTAATTATCAAAGATTTAAAAATATAATACAAGATTTGTAAGTTTGAATAAATTTATCAAAAAAAAAAAATTCTATTGTAAGGTCAAATTAATTTTTAATGAGTGTTTGAATTTTTTCTGCATAAGAAATAAACCATAAATATTAACGATTTCTCATAAAACCAAATTTTCTAAATTTGTTGTGATTCGAAAACTTAAAGCCATGGGTAGGTAATTGACATTTTCACAAAATGATTATTTTATCGTTTTCTTTAGGTTATAAAATTTAATATTTATTACAATTCCGGTAACTGTGGCCTCAGCTGAGACGTAATTTTCTAAACTGAAACTCATTAAAAATAATTTAAGAAACTCCACATCTCAAAATATACCTGGTAATATTGCTATTCTCAATGTAGAAAAAAGCAGACCTAATAATTGACAATATTGCTATTGTTAAATCAATAAATAAAAAATTTATCCTGATGTCTGATATGTATTGTTTTTTTATAATTGCTTAAATCAAATATTAACGGAAAATAATCTAACTACAAATTAAATTTACATAGGGCCATCTAATTCTCGCTAACTGTGAATACGTGGTAATATCTCATTTTAAAGCATGTTACTTTTTACTTGTTTTAGTTGTTTTAATAAAATAATAACTATACACTAAGAATGAATAGAATTTTTTTTTTTTTTTTTATTAAGTCATCAACTACTACGGTCATTAGTCTGGTACTGTGTGGGGGGAGGACGGTTGGTTGGAACACGTTTGTAGAATTTGTTTTGATGTTTTTATATTGTATATTTTTGGGACGGAAGGGGGGAACACGTGTGTGTTTGTTTTTGGCAGAATTTCGAATAGGGCACCCGTAGCACAGTGGTCTGAAATGTAATTTTAGCTTGCCGAAATCGAATTTTTGATGACAACAATTATAATTGGAGCATATATATATACATTGGGGACAACCTATAGAAGACGATAAGTAAACTGTTTGTAGATAAAAATGGTCATTAACATTATTAACGTCTGATATTGAGTGAATAGTGCATAAAATATAATCTGAAATTTGTGACCACGCGCGTTATGTGTTACTCAGCTTTTGACGATCATTGTGAACACAACTGTGCAGTTTCAAGAGTTTATTTTTTTCAATATATACAATGGATCATTTAAATGAAGGTAAGTAGTTAAAATTAGCTAGTATGTAGACTCAAAACTTTTAAATTTTAACAATAAATTTCAAAATTGTTGACGATTCTAGTTTTATTTTAAACAATAGAAGATAACTAAAAATTGACAAATTATCATTACATGGTACTTATAGTAGACATACTTGGCTTAAATAATACATAATTTCCATTTGCCCCAATTTGCCCCAATTCATTACGTGATTTTTTTTTTGTAGCTGGATGTAGTCGAGATAGTACGCAAAAAGTAACTTATCGTGATCTTTTTGAAATTTTACGAAAAAAGGGACCCCTTAAACCGTCAAACGTTGAATCAAGACAATTTTTACTGCATAAAATATTAGATATATATAATACGCCGGTATGGGATGATACATATAATGAAAAAATGAACGCAAAGGTTTTAAATTTTACAACTGTGCTTGAAAAAAAATGGTCAGAAAGTAAAAGAACCTATGACAGATTTATTGAAAAAAATAGTGAATGGTTAAAAAAAAAATTCATATTACCTACAGACAATGAAAGTAGTTCGAAAAGTGTGGGTCGACCAATAATTAATTTTAACGAGTGTGCCGAAAGAACCAAAATAAATAAAGTGAAACATTTAGTAAAATCGTATACTTCTCCGGAACTCAGCTTTGCAGCCTCAGCTAAGTATCAACCATCTGGGAAGAGGTGCGTTAGTCAACTTTTTAAGGAAAGTGTAAAAAGTCCGAATCGTGCAAAAAAAATTATGAATTCATATACTTGTGTTGAAGATAAAAAACCTATTCCATATAGTATTGATGAAGCTTTAGCACTGTTAATGGATAATAAACTAACCAAACAACAGTATGTTAATATACGAATAAGCTCAAAAAAACGAAATTGTGACATATATCCTCCATTGGCGATACAGATTAACAAGACGCGCTCTGGGTGATACAAACCGTACTACATAATGGCCGCTCGAGTTGGGATTCGAGTCTTGAATACTAACGACCTAATCTATACTTAAACCTATAAACTAATTGAACTAATGATTAATCAATAACATTATCATGCCCAAAACTATGCAAAACAACATAATAATATTGTCTAGATTGATATTATTATTTTTCTATAATTTTGCATTTTTTTTCATAATAATATCTTTATAGTAACATACTAACATGTAACTCCTAAGATACTAATTAAATAATGAATACACTAAGCCTTGCTCATATTTTCGAGTACGCACAATGTTCACCAACTACTCGAAATTATGTAGAAGGTGAACAGGTATTAAACTGTAAACACCTTATTTTGTGTGGAAAATTTGAACAAGTAATATAATATTGTTTATTTATTAAATTATTTAGTTAAATATTATTCTTATTACCTAGTTAATATATTATTCTCATTTTTTTCTGGTGCATCAGCACATATTATTTGTTCTGAATTGACATTACTATTCACATTAATTTAAATGTGGGGCTCATTAACTTAAAGTAATTACCCATAAATACAAATAAATATGTTATACCATATTATTAAAAAAATAACTGTTATAGAGATAATATTATACAAATATTTAATATAGCATAAACATTTGTATGTTTATAGAATTCTAGTTTAATAGTTAAAGGGTTAGTTATTCAGTCTTCTAATATTCATCAAATGCCTCACGAAGTGACAGGAGAATTACACAGACAAAATGATCAATTAAAAATAATTAAGTTTACATGTAGTTGCAAAGCAGGAGACTCTGAGGCTTGTAAACATGTTGTAGCAGTATTGTTAAATTTAAACAGGTGTTTTAAATAGCATATATTTTAATTTATAATTATTCAAGTCAGAATATTGATTACTATAACTTTTGTTCTTTAATATTTTCATTTTATAGAACTAGCTTAAATGATATAGATACACTTTCAAAAACCGATGTGCAGTGTGAGTGGGCTAAATTAAAAGAACCATCTTTGGCTTGCTATAAAGCAGTTTCATTAGAACACTTTTGTTGTGTCAAGAAACCAAAACTTACATTGAACACAATAAATGACGAAGAAATCAGGATTATATTTTTTATATTTTGACACCTAAGGCTTATAGTTATCTTACTTTTACAATTTCCAAAACAAACATTTCTTATAAGTTAATTTTATTGAATTATTATAATATATAGGTAATTAGGAATAAATTACTTTTTAGATCGGGTTTTGCAAGTATTGCTCCACATTCAGCATTGTCACTTCATCAAAAAGGGCGACAATAGAATGTTGTTGATATTAATAATGAAGTTTTTCCTGAAACTTTTTCACTTCATGCAGAAAAACATATGTTACTAGAAAATTTAAGTGATTATACGTTTGAATTGAAAGATTGTTGTAAAAAAATTTATTCAGAACTTTCAACAGATATAAATTATATAAAAGAAAAATCTTTAATTGATCAGACATACTGGACAAAAGAAAGACAGTTTAGGATAACTGGAAGCAGATGTTACTCTATTTTTACATACAACCAGAACATAAAAACAAATAGTGATTGGGAAAAAAAAAGTAGTCACTATTTTTGGCCAAAATCTTTTACATCGAAGTTCACTCAGCATGGTATTAAATTTGAAAACCATGCTAGAGAACTATATGCTAAGATGTCTGGTCAAAATATTTCTAAATGTGGATTTTTAACTAGTGAAAATGAAAAATGGTTAGGTTATTCACCTGATGGGATAATACTGGATTCTAAAAATTACCCATCTAAGCTTTTGGAAATTAAATGTCCTTTCAAAGGAGCTACTCTTGGTATTATTAAACTAATGGACAATTTAAACTATATTACAAAATTTGATGATGGCACATATCAATTAAAAAAAAAAGCATGCTTACTACGGCCAAGTACAACTAGGAATGGTTCTGCTAAATGTTTGTAAATGTGATTTTGTAATTTATAGTAGCTTCAGCAATGAATATATTAATTTAGAAATATTGTTCGATACAGAGTTTACAAAAAAAATGTTAATATCA